>NC_044908.1:57865114-58165114 GCF_001633185.2 Quercus lobata
ATCTTTGAATACGTAGTGCATAATGGGTCCTTAAATAAACTCTCTATTAGGGTTAAAAAAGACCACAATTAAAGCTGACTTAAATTAAAACGTTTCAGCCAATCCCGAAGCTAGATCGATTGCCAAGTGTCAAGCTGGTGTCAAGATTTATTGAGTCTCAATTGATCGGTTGGTTTCGAAGTCTTTGGGTTTGTTCAGATTATGACTTCAATTGATGTCACTTGAACATTTTCTAGACACACTAGGCTAAGACTTGAAATACAATTAAACAAAGTTTTGGATATGGATTGCCAATAGTTAATCATTTTGGAACTAACGGGACCGGCAATAATACAAAACTAGACACAACAAGAAAACATAATTATCTAGAGTCATGGTTTATCTAGACTTTAGAGTCATGGTTTAGTGGTTTTAAATATAAACATATCACCATATTAGGATAACTTACCACTTAATCTCAAAAGTTTTTTTTTTTTTTTTTTTGAGAAACTATCTCAAAAGTTTAAGCTATCAAGTAACAGTAAATTTAATTTTTTAACTATTATTCTAACACCACTCCTCATGTGTTGGTCCATACTCTTCTTAATAAGTGAGGTCCAAAGAATTTTTAGGTTTTTTTTTTTTTAAAAATAAAATTTTAATTTTAAATGAGAAGAAGAGTAGAGACAAAGTTCAAACTCAAAATATTAGCTCTATACCTTAATAAATTACTACTTGATCACAAAGTTTAAACTATTAAAAAATTTAAATATTTAACCATTATTCTAACGTGTTAAATTTATAGAGACTAGGTTGAAAAAAAAAAAAAAAAAAAAAAAAAAAAAAAAAAAATTCTGGAGACCGGTCTCCATCAATAGGCAGCTGCGTATGCCATAAAGCAGAGAAGAAAGATTGAAAATCCTCGAAGAAGTTAGTTGTCCCTTTCTGCAACTATACAATCCCAACATTTAGGCCAAATTTACAAAATGTCACAATTTTAGCAAATTTTTTGAAGGCATTCTATCAAAGTTATTTAGTTATACATCATATTTTTGAAATTCAAGTTCGACAAATTTGGATTTCAACTCAAATTCGAGTTCCATATAGCTCGCATGGCATGCCAAACAGTAGAGACTGTGCTTCTTGGAACTCGAAAATGTGCTACATAATTAAATAATTTTGTCAATGTTCTTTTTTCCTTAAATTTTGCTAAAACTATGGTATTTGGAAAATTTGGTCCAACATCTAATAGTTTACATTATATTCCAAAGCAACTTGGGATCAATAAATATCTGGGAAATTGCTTTCAGCAAAAAAAAAAAAAAAAAATCTGGGATATTACTGGTTAAATTAAAAAAGCAGTGTCTTTTCTTTTCTTGGGTTATTAGAAATACAAGAAGTTGTCTACAATACTCATTATAGACAACCTCACTGAAGGCCAAGAAAAAAAAAATATCAGTTCATAAAATGGAGCTAACAACAATTGGAAAAAGCACCCAATCATCATTTCAACACCATGCTTCAACTCTCGAGGCTGGTGGAGATTCTATCATAGAGGAAGATGAGGAACTTGAGCTGCAATGGGCAGCAATTGAGAGACTACCAACATTCAAACGGCTCAGAACCTCAGTATTTGATATTGATCATGACAATGGAAGTGGAAAAGAATTTAAAGGTAAGAGAGTGACTGATGTTACCAAGCTTGAAGCAGTTGAAAGACATCTGTTTATTGAGAAGCTCATAAAGCACATTGAGAATGATAATCTCCGGTTGCTGCAGAAACTAAGAGACAGAATAGACAGGTATCTCAAATTTTAGTTCATATATAGTGAAATGCTTATCTCGTTCCAAATGCTTCGTTTACATATATTTTCTTACCAGTCAGAATAGCACTCCAAAGGCCTCTAAATTACAGATGACTGAAGCTATGTTTTTATTTCTATTATGACCTCTAACTTCAGCCTGTCACAGAACAGAATTTTCTGCAACTTATAAGTGATTAGAGTAACAATACATGTAGTTGAACTTGACTAGTTTGTTGAGAATCCACAGCTGAGCCTAAAAGTTTGGGAGCAAGGCTTAGTTGTTGTTATCATAAGTTATCAGAGCAGTAAAGCTTTTTTGGATCTTATATTAGTTAAGTACTTCGTGGTCAAAGTAAACTGGTTTTATAAAAAAAATTCCTTTGATGATACATCCAATCCACAAAATCAAACTACCATACATATCCTTGGTTGTCCTGCCCTTAGGCTTTGGCAGAATTGAAAAAATAAAGCCTTTTAATTAGTTGTAGGAATTGTTAGGTGGATAAAATCTGTGCTCAAGGGTTAGATATTTTCTTAATTTATTTAAAACTTTCTTTGATTTGTCATTAATTTTATTGTGGTGCAGGTAGAAAATGCTGGATCCTTTTTTTTTTTCTGCTTCTATCTATCTTTGTTTATCTTTTTTGTCATATGAGTTTTATGCATGTGTATATCAGTGTATATGGAACTCTTCCTGACTGACATTAGTGAGATATGTATCATTTTGATGAATTAAAAAGTGAATTTTCCTGTTAGAGTGAACGTAAAGTTACCTACTGTGGAGGTGAGATATAAGAATCTCTTTGTGGATGCAAAGTGCGAGGTAGTTCAAGGAAAGCCTCTTCCAACACTATGGAATTCCATCATGAGTCCCTTATCAGTAAGTAGGCATTTCTACCTTCTAATTGTAGAAATATCCAGGCCAACTTCCTGTTCTACCTCTAAATCCTGAGTCGAAGAAATAATACATAAAAAAAAAAAAAAAATTCCACTGTCGTCATCAGCAAAAAGAGCTACAACTTTTGATTGACAATTCTACTGAATTTATCTCTTGGACAGGTTTTTACAAAGGTAATCCAGTGCAATTCTCAAGAAGCCAAGATAAACATTTTAAAAGATGTCAGTGGCATCATCAAACCATCAAGGTAAGCCATATATATGTTCGTTGCATAGCAGCAAAGCATAAAATTTATATGGTTAGAAATTTACATTAAATCAATGCTAACAGAACCAACTCACCAAGTCAGCCAAGTTATATAAGTAGAACAGTATGCTAAGATTTGGGAGGTGGGCCAAAATTGTTCACATATGGAATTTCTCTATGAATGCAGGCTTACACTTCTTCTCGGTCCACCAGGCTGTGGGAAAACGACCTTATTATTGGCTCTTGCAGGAAAGCTTGATCAATCTCTTGACGTTAGTATTTCAAAAAACTATAGTAGACAAGCTTAAAAGCAATACAATGCTAGGAAATAAATTTTCATTCTTAAAAAAATTCAAGATTCTATGTACTTTAATTTCAAATCATAAAGAAATTACACCCAAACATGGGTAGTTTCAAAAAACATGATCAGCCATCGCATTTATGCCTTTTCATGCACATAAGGATTTCAATTACTATGAACTTAGAGGAAAATAATCTTATTTATAGTTCATATACATGTTTACAAACTAATCATATCTGGATGTCACAATCTTTACAATAATCTTCAGCTTTTCCTCACTACAGGTGGCAGGGCAAATCTCTTATAATGGCTACATGCTAGATGAGTTTATTCCACAGAAAACATCAGCTTACGTAAGCCAACATGACCTGCACCTAGCTGAGATGACTGTGAGGGAAACAATCGACTTTGCAGCACGCTGCCAGGGTGTTGGAAGCAGAGCAGGTAAGGTTCCTTGTTTCCTTCATGTAGTTATTAGCAGGGTAGTTGTGCACCCATATCAATTTATTTAATTTGAACTTATTTCTTGTTGAAGATTTCTGTTTATGAAATTTTAGTGAAAAAAAAAAAAGATAATCTACGTAAAGATCTACATGATTCAGTAGTGTGCCTATATCCACAGGAGTGAGTGGCTAATCATTCCTCTATATGAAAAACTAGGGTTTACATGTTTATACTGCCAGTCTGCCCCTATTAAAAAACCCTAACCCAGTACATTGAATTTCCTAACATACCTTACTGTACCTTGAGACATTTAAACTAGATACTTGTGTTACTTTCTCATTCAGAATATGAGCCACTACCAATAACATTTTTTTTTTCCACTCTGCAGATATCATGATGGAAGTAAGCAGAAGAGAGAAGGAAGAAGGGATTGTCCCTGACCCTGACATTGACACCTATATGAAGGTATTCATAAGTTGGCAATTTTTTTTAAAGTAATTACTAAAAGTCTTTTGAGAGTATATTAGGCAGTAACAAAATACTTGCAGGCAATATCAGTAGAAGGACAAAAAAGAAATCTCCAAACAGACTACGTTTTAAAGGTAGCTTTTCTTTAAGCAGAGCTTGATTAAAGTAGGCAATGGAATATTTCAAACAAGAAGTTTTTATCAAATTTGATGTGTAAAGTACAATATTTTGGCCTTTTAGATCCTTGGACTCGATATCTGCAGTGATACAATGGTTGGAGATGCATTGAAAAGAGGCATTTCCGGTGGCCAGAAGAAAAGGTTAACTACAGGTTGTTAAAAATGATAAACATGCTGTTAATTTCGTTTTGCTAATGATTCTACCACTACTAGCACATCTCAGTTTATAAATTCTATAAGAGGTTCCCTTGAACAAGAAAAAAAATCAATACAAGCTTGATATCTTTCTAAAAGCTTTTGTTGGGCAATCTTTTTGCTACTTCCTCCCACTTTCTTTTGTGGGGCAATTAAAATGGTTAGAATAATAGTTAAATGATAAAGTTCATAATTTCTTCACAGCTTAAACATTAGGGACAAGTGAGAATTTATCATGGTATTAGAGCATGTGGTCCTGAATTTGAACCCTGTGTCCACTCTAACTGCCATTTTAAAAGTTAAAAATCTCACATGAAGTGGTAGTTTATCAAAAATGGTCTTATATTTGTAAAACCTGTTCCCTAGTGTTGTGAGAAAAGGAAAGAAAATATTTTCCATGCAGGAATATTTTTCTCAACCCAGGGTTTTCATGGCTACTTTGCCTGGCAGGGGAGATGATTGTTGGTCCCACAAAAGCTCTTTTTATGGATGAAATATCGACTGGACTAGACAGTTCCACAACCTTTCAGATAGTTACCTGCCTTCAGCAATTGGTGCACATCACAGATACAACTGCATTAGTTTCACTTCTTCAGCCAGCTCCTGAAACATTTGATCTATTTGATGAAGTGATATTAATGGCAGAAGGGAAAATAGTATACCATGGTCCTCGAACTCATGTACTTCAATTTTTTGAGGATTGTGGTTTCAAGTGCCCAGAAAGAAAAGGTGCTGCAGACTTCCTTCAGGAGGTGAGAGAACATGATTCCTGTTTACAGTTGACATTAATCCTAATTGTTTCATACGCTCAAATTTCAAACATTTGCAGGTTATCTCCAGGAAGGATCAAGAACAATACTGGTACCATGCTGACCTTCCATACAATTATGTTTCAGTGGATCAGTTCTCTCAAAGGTTCAAAGCTAGTTCTTTAGGACAGAAGTTAAATGATGAGCTCTCAAAACCATATGATAAATCTAAGAGCCACAATAGTGCCTTGTCATTTGATATTTACTCTTTGAGCAAATGGGAGATGTTCAAAGCTTGCATGGCCAGAGAGCTACTTCTCATGAAACGGAATTCATTTGTCTATATTTTCAAAACGATGCAGGTGATAATTTACTCATATGACTACTTAGGCTGGTGCATCTACAATAACATTCTCAATCACATTAAACTAACACATTTCCCCTTCCTTTATCCTGCAGCTCATCATCACTGCATTTATTACAATGACAGTATTTATGCGTACTCAAACAACTGTCGACTTGATCGGTGCCAATTATTTTTTGGGCTGTCTATTTTATACAATTGTAAGACTCATGACTAATGGAGTTGCAGAGTTGTCCTTGACAATCACTAGACTTCCAGTGGTTTACAAGCAAAGATCATTCTATCTGTATCCGGCATGGGCATATTCTATTCCAGCATCTCTCCTAAAGATTCCACTTTCTTTGGTTGATTCAATACTTTGGACAGTAATGACTTACTATATTGTTGGGTATAGCCCTGAGGTAGAAAGGTAAGTACTTTTCAAAATCCAATTGAACAAAAATATTAGAAGGATAATCTCTCTCTCTTTAAGCATTAATATACATTTTCTACATATGGCTTAGGTTCTTCTTCCAGTTCCTTTTGCTGTTTGCTCTACATCTAGAATCAACGTCCATGTGTCGTTTCATTGCCTCAGTTTTCCGGACTATGGTTACTGCATCAACTTGTGGTGCTTTGATCTTAGTATTAATCTTTTTGTTTGGAGGCTTCATTATTCCTCGACGTGAGTATAAATTATTTGCTTTGATTCTCAGGGATAACAACTAGACTACTTACAGAGTTTCTTCTTTGTAGCCTCTTTACCACCTTGGTTGAGATGGGGTTTCTGGCTTTCTCCCATGAGTTATGCGGAAATAGGTATAGCACTGAATGAATTTCTTGCTCCACGATGGCAAAAGGTACTTTGAAGAAGACCTAATATTTTTTTGCCATGCTAATTTACAAGAGCAACTAAATAGCTTTAGCTCATTCTCATTTTGTAGGTTTCGAAAGGAAACATGACCATAGGAATGGAGGTTCTAACTACTCATGGTTTGAACTTTGATGGCTATTTCTATTGGATATCATTGGGAGCTTTGTTCGGGTTCACAATACTTTTCGATATTGGATTTATCTTAGCCTTAACTTACATAAAGCGTAAGTTCATTTCAATTAATAAACAAGCATAAAGATTGAATTTTTAAATTTCATCCATTCACCTGTTAGCCTATCATGAATACAGCTCCAAAGATTTCTCGAGCTATTATTTCAAAAAAAAATTTCTCTCAGCTACGAGGAACAGATGATTGTAATGGAAGCGCAGAGCTGGATAACCAATCAACTCTAGCTACTTCTCTGCAAACTACTGTAGAAACAAGAAATTCTGGTAAGATAAAACTGTTAGCCAATAAGTTAGTTAACAAAAAAATTAATTCTCAATACAGTAAATAAATTTTTGGTTCTAAGATGATACAAGAGAATGTGGTTGGTTGTACAGGGAGGCTGGTCCTGCCATTTGAGCCCTTGACAATATCATTTAAAGATGTGCAATACTTTGTTGATACCCCTCCGGTAATCAAGTGCAAATGATGATTCACATATGATTATTTTGAATATGTATACAAGGTAGAACTTACTTGTTACTACATTCCTTCTGCACAGGAAATGAGAGAGATGGGTTTCAGTCAGAAAAAGCTTCAGTTGCTTCGTGATATTACAGGAGCATTTAGGCCAGGAATTCTTACAGCACTTATGGGCGTAAGTGGAGCTGGAAAAACAACTCTCATGGACGTCCTCTCTGGGAGGAAAACTGGAGGTACTGTTGAAGGAGATATAAGAATAGGAGGGTATCCCAAGGTCCAGAAGACATTTGCAAGAATATCAGGTTACTGTGAGCAGAATGATATACATTCTCCATGGATTACTGTAAAAGAATCAGTGACATACTCGGCTTGGTTGCGATTGCCACCTGAGATTGATTCAGACACAAAAGCTGTATGATATCCTCCAGTTCCTCTCCATAGTTATCAATAGTACTATCGTATAGAATTTCAAACAATTTCTGAAGGGACTCAAAATTTCAAGATTGTCTGCATTACTAAATTAAGCCTTATACCAACTATATGGACTGGCTACAAGAGTCTTTAGCAATCTAAGTCAAATTCAATAATTATTGTAACGATAAGAAAATAGAGAAGGCATTGGTGGGTCTAATGGAGTGAATCTTCAAGTTTTTGATTTGTCATGGGGATTGTGACTGTTGACTTTTGATTAAGATCAATACATGACATTGTCCCAAAAAAATATTGGCATGACAGAAACTTAATGACTTGAGACTTGTGTCCACTAATGTGTAACATTTTTAACACTTAAACAACCACTGTAATTTGCTTAAAATTTGTGGGAAAAACAAGAGAATGATAAGGAGATTTCAAATCATGTTTAGATAAATGCATAAAACCCTGAATATTGGTGCAAATGGCACAAACAAACAATAACTGATACTAGTACGTAAAATTTCTATTGAAGTTAGTATACTGCTATAGATACTCTATGAATTACATGGTCTACAATATTATAATGCATTCATAACAGTCTCTATAATATGTCATGCAGAGATTTGTAGAAGAAGTTATTGAAACAATTGAACTTGATGGTATCAAAGATTCGTTAGTTGGAATTCCAGGCCAAAGTGGCCTATCTACTGAACAACGTAAAAGGCTGACAATTGCAGTGGAGCTTGTTTCAAATCCATCAATAATATTTATGGATGAACCTACATCGGGTTTAGATGCGAGAGCAGCTGCAATTGTCATGCGTGCAGTGAAGAATGTAGTATCCACAGGAAGGACAACGGTTTGCACCATCCACCAACCAAGCATTGACATATTCGAGGCTTTCGATGAGGTAGAAGAAATAGTGCCTTATTTTAGAAAATTACGACATACTCCAGCTTTTAATATTGAGATTATAAGATTTATCTACTAACAAATTTTGGCTAAATTATCCTGGCCGTAAAATTAGAAGTCATCTCATTCTTTTTGGGCTAATTATACTACAGGGTCTTTGTAGGGAGCATGTTGTTGGTATCTTGTCATCCGAGGAACATTGACCTGTCAAATGATTACAGTAGATTTGCTTTTCCTGTGCTAAAATCTACCTAAAAATCATATTTCTATCTTCTGGGTAGCTTTTATAGGCTTTTAGTCTATGGATACAACTCAATTCAACTCAAAGGTCCTTAATCTGAACTAAATGTGGGTCATAATATGGATTGTTATGTTATCCTATCCACAGCTATATAATTAGTTACCTGAAAAGTTTATGATATTTTTCTACCTGAATCCGCATCATTTTTGGTATTGCTTTTGCTTTCTTATCTAGAACAGTTAGAACTTGAGCCTAGTATTACAAATAACTCAAGAATGTACAAAAATACTAAGTTTTTTTTATGAGAAAGCAGATTTGAGCCTATTGCTTGTTCCAAGAGAGTGCTCTTGAAGAGTTGAACCCATTCTTGTGCTTCTAAGCAACTTAGCCTTTAATTTTGTTAGACTTAATGGTTAAGTGATTAAATTCATCATTTCCTAACAGCTTAAGCTTTTGGGACAATTGGTAATTTAATATGGTATCAGAGCAGTACTTATGGTTAAGTGATTAAATTCACCATTTCCTAACAGCTTACGCTTTTGGGATAATTGGTAATTTAACAAATTTCATTTCAAATCCTACCTGCCTATTGTTTTGTATGCACCAGTCATTCTAAAGCAACATGCTCTGCAATTTTTCCTTCCTCATAGTTGTGGATGAGCAAACTATACTAACATTATCCATCACTCTTTAGTATCTTTCTTACTATGATTTTGATGTTCTGTGCATAGTACAAAATTAAAATATATCACAATTTTGAGCATTTCATCAAAGTTTTATCTTTACTTAGATTTATATGGTATCTCAAACCATGAGGACAAATTGCTAAATTTATTAAGATAACATGAGGCACATGTTCGACTGTAAAATATTTTCTGTAATCTTCTTAGTATTGCTATTAAATGATATTTTGTACAACTCAGTAATCTTTTTGGTGCAGTTGATTCTAATGAAAACTGGAGGACAGATCATTTATTCTGGAATTCTAGGTCATCATTCAAGTAAACTTATTGAATATTTTGAGGTATGCCAGACTGCCAGCAATTTATGTTGTAACAAGCAAGCAAATTTCTAGTCATAACACTGAACATTCTTTTATAGCATGTTGTTTCCTTGCGTGGATAGACAACTGACGGATACTAAAACCATCTGTATATGTAATAAATAGACGCATGAGAAGGATAAATTTTTGGCTGAATAACATACATAACTTTACTTGCATAAGACATGGCAATTAACATTGAATCATACAAGTTAAAGAGAGAATCTCTAGTGCATGTAAAAGTTGAGTTCCACCAAAAGCTTAACCAAAAATTGGGTCTTGAATCCCAAGAAAATTCTAGTTAAAGTTTCCAAAGTGTTCTGAAATCATTACATAGGTTTCTAAATGTGCTATTATCTTCTGCATATTGATTAATCCAAGAATGTACATATCAATTTCCAGAGTGCTTGAACTATATCTACATACGCCAGTAACCTCCTCCACCTGTCCAGTCCCTGCTGGAAGTGTTAACGTCTTACCTTATTTTGGTGGAATTAGTGATTATTATTTACCCATAAAACATCAAAATCATTAAAGGGAATATATAATACTCCTAACAAAAAACTTGAAAAGTTAAAAATGCTCACCATTGACTATCTTTCACTTCTTTAAATTTGACAATATTAAATAAATCCAAGCATGTAGGTTGCTATAAATCACTGATTTCAATATATTTTTCTATTCAACAGGGTATTGCTGGTGTGCCAAAGATAAAAAATAATTATAATCCAGCAACATGGATGTTAGAAGTTACTTCTGCTTCAGTAGAAGCAGATCTTGATATAGATTTTTCCAGAATTTATAAGGATTCACCTCTGCATCGGTTAGTATATATTTACTAAGATTGATAGGAAAGCTTTGTTGCAAATTGTGTCGAATTAATTTCCTAAAAAGGCATGCATCACTCTATCTAGCAAATTTAAACTTTTCCCAATCGTTTACACATGGTTATGACTTATGATAATTCTATTTGGTTTCTAATTAATTATAATCTTTTTATTGTTCTTGTATTCTAGTGACACCATCAAGTTGGTAAGACAGTTGAGTGAGCCACAGCCAGGTTCAAGAGACTTGCACTTTCCCACTCCTTATGCACAAAGTGGTTGGGTGCAGTTTATGGCATGCCTATGGAAACAACACTTATCTTATTGGAGAAGTCCTGAATACAACTTGGCACGTTTCCTATTTATAATTGCTGCAGCACTGTTGTTTGGGGCAGTCTTTTGGCAGAAAGGAAAGGAGATGTAAGCATCTAGATATACATGCATACATTTAGATAACAATTTTTTTAGAAAATTTTAAAGTACATGCATCTAGACATACATATGCATTGAGATAACGAGATCTCTGAAAAAAAAACCTTTGGGATATATTTTTCTATTTCATTGTTCTTTTAACTCTTATTTTAACTCAGAAGGGGGGTGGGGAAGGTTGTATGCAGTGCACAAAGCTCCCACTTATGGGGGGTTTGGGAAAGGTCATGATAGGTAGTCTTATCCCAATTTATTGAAACGACTGATTTCCGGACTCAAATCCGCTACTTGTTGCTTTTGGTGGAAGACATTTACCATCACACATAGGCCCAACCTCTTAGTTTGGAGGAAAATAGAATAGAAAATTTCTTGTGTTTATTCTTAATAATAAATTTCTTTCAAAAGACAAAACATTGAAAACCACTATGATGCAGTCTTTTTCATTTCCTTCATTACTTTAATAAAAAAAAAAAAAACATGTCAAACACTCTGTCATTACCATCCTTATAAATCCATGGTAATAAACAAAAATTACAAGCTTGATTGAACTTTTGTTTATTAATTGTGGATATTATAAAGCTTCCTGCAGCTAATATTTGTAGTAGACTGGCATGTGAAGCTTTTAAATTCCTTCTTTTTCTTCTTTCTTTCCAAAGAAACACTGAGCAGGATTTGTTCAACATCCTTGGATCAATGTATATGGCTGTAATATTCTTGGGCTTAAACAACTGTTCAACAGTTCTTCCATATGTGGCAACTGAGCGCACTGTTCTGTACCGGGAAAAATTCGCAGGAATGTACTCCCCAAATGCCTACTCATTTGCACAGGTTTGATAGTGCTTTTATCAAAGAACAACAATTTTTTTCTTTTACAAAATCAATTGTATTGTCTTGATATTTGATGAATAACAAGGGTAATAACTTTTTTTTTTTTTAATGTTGAAGGTGATCATGGAAATACCTTATGTAATTTTGCAAACAATTTTGTATGTGGCCATTACATATCCAGCAATAGGATTCTACTGGTCAGCTTACAAGGTCTTTTGGTACTTCTATGCCACATTCTGTTCTCTTCTCTACTTTGTATATTTAGGGATGCTGCTAGTTTCAATGAGCACAAGTATCGATGTAGCTTCCATACTGGCAGCTGCAATCTACACCATATTGAACATTTTCTCAGGCTTCCTTATGCCAGGACCGGTAAACCCTTTCAACTCTTCTATAAGTAGTCACTTAGAATGCTGGTTTAATCTTATAAACAGGAAAAATATGTTAAATGGATAGAAGCATTTATAAACACACAAGGGATATCTTCCTCTGTACCAAGAACATTCTCATTCTTAGAATATTCATTACCTTGTCTATCTGATGTTTAACATGATGAAAATGAGAATGCAAAAATAATGTAGTGAGTTACCACTTCTTACCGAAGTTTCCTAGAAAGGTGGAAGAGCATTAGAGAAAAATTTCTGCATGTGCCCCCAAAACTTTTTGCTATTTCCATAGAGTGATGTTATATATGGCTACTGCATAAGCCTTACAAACTGCATGTCAACTTTTAAAGAAAAAAAAAAAAAAAAAAAAAAAAAGTAATTCAGAAATTTATTTATCATGTTGTTGATGTAGCACCAATCACATTGATTGTCACCTCAGTTTTTGGTAGTATCTATAGCATTTTCCTTTCACAGAAGATAGTAACACCACTTTCAGTTTCTTTCCTTACACATGTCTGCATGGGTACTAGGGATTTGCAAATAGTCTTTAAAAAGTTATCATACCTGAATGGATCATAAAGAAAGTTGTTCCACGGTGTAGTACTTCTTATACCATTAAGCATTGGGTACAGTCAAGCTAAACATAATAACTGTGTTACTTAATATGCAGAAAATTCCTAAGTGGTGGGTCTGGTGCTATTGGATCTGCCCTACATCTTGGTCCCTAAATGGCCTGCTGACTTCACAATATGGAGATATAAAGAAGGAGATACTAATCTTTGGGGAGCTCAAGACAGTTGGTTCCTTTCTTGAAGATTATTATGGCTTTCGACAAGATCAATTGGGCCTTGTGGCCTTTGTGCTCATTGCTTATCCAATTATTTACGCTTCCCTGTTTGCCTATTGCATAGGGAAACTAAATTTCCAACGGAGGTAGAAATGAGCAAAAAATTGCTTGAAATACACTCCACGCAATTGTATGGCATAAATATATGTATAGATATTTGCAGTTCTATTGCATGACAAGAAAAATAGTTTTTGGCAGTATATAAATTCTGTGACATGCCTATAGAACCAGAGATTTTAGAATCAATACCTTCCCCTCCATCAGAAAGACAATGTGATGAAGGGTGGTATTTGACAACTCAATTGTACGCCAAGAAAATATAGTTCTTGTAGCATGGATTCTTATGGTTTGCTTGTAAATCACAGAAAGTCCCAAGTGGTGTGACAGAAAACGTTAAAGCTACTAACAATTTTACTACAAAATACTTACAAACTAATATGCCAATAATTGTGTAACACATAACCCGCTATATAAGGGCTTTGTAAAATCTCATCCTTCTTTAGTTTACCAATACAAAAATGAAAATCTCCTTCATTTGCTCCACTGACTCTTTCCTTATTTTTATTTTACTAACACTAAGCTATATTGTTACATAATATGGGTGAATCTGTTGATTGGTAATATCCGATGTGTTAAAAAACCTAAATTCAGCCCAAAATTGGCATAAGGAAACTGAGTGCAAGTGAAGGTTACCCTTTAAGAGATGATGTCGGTTGAAGTGATAGTCGTTTTCAATATGCTAAGTGTGCTTATGAAAGACATAATTGTGGTCAATGCGAATAGTACTCTGATTGTCACAGTGGATACAGTACTCGTGTAGGGAGCACTTATATTTTCTAAGAGCCATTTGAACAATAAAAGCTCAGATATAACATCAATAAGGACTTGGTACTGAAACTACTACAAAAAACAGTTTCTTAGTGTGGTGGAATGATGATCGGTAGGATTACCAACCCAGTTTACATCGAGGTAGGCCTACAAATTAAGGGATTACCTACAGATTTTCTCTCTCAAGCAGACATAAATCTCGTTCGAGCAGCATTTAATGTTTTGCTTGAGAGAAAATCAAGGTTCGCTCAAGCAAGCTTCTACAAAAGCACATCTTCAAGTAGTTTCAAAACTTCACAACTGACCGAGGGTACACACCATATTCTAGATTACATTGTCTAAGGATATCTGCCAATTCAAATCCTAATAATTGGGTTCTCTAGAGTAATACTGATAGGTCACTGGACTAGGCAATGGAAATAAAATTTTGGCCAAAATACAAATTGGACTTTCTAAGTGTAACTTAAATTCATTTGAGTCTTCTAAGTTTCAAATTTATTTAGTTTAAGCTTTTTGTTCAATTTCGTTAAAAAAAAAATTGTCATTAAGTACGCAATTAACTAATGAAAAAAAAAATTGAAAAAAATTCTCACATAAAAGATCTATAAAACATTTTATTAAATTTATAGATATTTTTTCATGTGAGAAAACATTTGTTAAATGGAAATTTTTAAAGAAATTTGACAGAATGCTTGAATTAAATAAATTTGAAACTTAAAGAACTCAATTAAATTAAAGTAAAGTTATAAAATTGAAATGAAATTCAGTCAAATTTAAAGGGTATAATTTGCATTTTAGCCTAAAAGTTTTGGATTATGTGTGGGCTGAAATTAAGTGTGGTTGAAAACAAAAACATATTGTGCAACCACAATCAATACCATCTTATCAAGATTAGAAGGAGACGTGGATCTAGTGTAATAGGTGCGAACCAAATTTGTGAAATTGGTTCGATGAATTAGGTTAATACATCCCCTTTTTCAATCGTTGTTTAAACTTTAACTTAAAATCAAGGGCAAACAAATAATTTTACAACATAAGGATGTAAATATCATTTTGATTGCAATCAAATCCAGAGGGAAAAGGGTATCCTGGGGGCAGAATTGTAATTTCAACTTTTGAATTTCCTATCACTTCACATAAAATGACGTGTCATAGGCTCCAATTGGACTATTGAATTAAAAAATCAATTACAAACAATTGATTTTGATTGGTTTTGTAGGGTCACGTTTTTCAGGCCTATGGTCCAAGATGCGCGGGACCTTAGACTAGTGAGCTTGGTACAATGAATTTGTAAAGAGTGGGCCAAAGAGCTAAGTTTTAGGGTATAGACAGCGATCATCACGGTATTCTTTACGATCAGGTTGAGGCGAACTGGGTTCATCTGTTGGGTTGGTCCTCGGCACGACCCGGGGAGCCTTTTTTGGTACCACTGGTGTGTTAGGGGTCTCCACGCCCCGCCCCTCTCTGTTTCTCTTTGCCCTCCTTTTATAGTAGTTTCCTTCTTCCTGAATGGGGTCCTTAGGGTAGGTACTTTTCCCATTAGTCCTTCCCTCCAGTTGTTGGGAGTGGTTGTAAGGACAGAGAAGTATAGCTGTGTCAGGCACAAGTCACTGAATGCAATAATGGCAACCTTTCCTTCAAACACTTTCGTTGTCTTTTTCTGCTTTAGTACTTTTCCCACTCTGTGGGATGATAGGGAGTGTCACTACTAGTGGCAGGTTACCTCCTCCATCCTCGGCTACACTGTACCGAGAATGGCTCTATCCGTGGCCGAGGAAGGGCTTTTCCTCCCTGCCACTGAGGAGGGATTTTTCCCTTGGGCTGGACCTTTGGCCCAATATAGATATTGACATGGGCCTACTGGTCTTTTACCCCCCACAGGTTCCATTTGGATTTAATTTAAAATCAATGAAATGTCTTCATCCTACTAATTTTGACTAAAAATAATGGTAATGATGCACAATTGATTTATCCGATTGTCAAACATTAATGATCCCTTAATTTTTGGTGAAATTACCCTTTTAAAATAGTTGATTTAATAATAATTGGAGCATATTAATGCTAAAATGTAAAATTGAGTTAATTCAGACCTATTAATGCTAAAATGGAGTTAATTTGGGGGCCTATTAATGTCAACTAGTAAGTTGTCCGTGCAATGCACGAATAATGTTATAATATTTTATGTAAATTTTTTTTGGAAAATGTTATAAATATATTATACTCCGTATTATATTTATTATAAAACTTTGTTAGTAATTATAAATTGTACACACATATCTATTATAATTATTTTGTTCATGTAATGAGCAATAATTAAAACAACTTTGGAGTAATATTGCAGTATGGTGATGCTTGTAAAGCTTGTTGAGGGATATGTTATCATCATCTGTTTCTTCATCTTCAACGTTTGAAGTTTAGTCTGTCTATATTTGTTCAATTTTTGAGCTTTCATCACTTTTTTTTTTTTTTTTTTTTGCATCATTTGTGCTAATCACTAATGAATTGGCACCGGGAGATTCTTGATTGGATCTTACAAAGTTTGGACTTTGTAGCTAAGATTCTTAGTAGGTATTTGCATTCATATTAAATTTCAATAATGTAACAGTTTTTTGTAAATGTTTTTGTTAATTTTTAAATACTGCAGCAAAAGGAATTAATATAGTATATTGAATTGTGTATATATGCTTTTCTTCCATACCTTTTTGTGATTTGAAGGTGCATAAAAAAATCTTAGCAACTATGTAATTTTCAAAACCATTCTTTAGACTAAATTCATTCAAATGAAGTAAGAAAATCCATTTTTTTCCTAAATTTTTTTTTTTCAAATCATGTGGGATTCCTTCCCCAATATCAATAGTTTTACAATAATTTAAATAAGTTGTACCTTAGTTTGTTTTTCAGCAAGATTTCTTGTAGATTTATTTAAGATTTTTTTGGCATCTCGATCAAATATCACAAAAATTGTTTTGTCAATTGCATCAAAAACTTCAATTTGAATCTTGTATCTAAAGTAGTTTGCAATTGTGTGTGTGCATATATATATAGTAGTTATAGTAAGATGAATGTATTATAAATATTTGGAGAGTATGTAGTTAATATGAGTGCCTCTAACCTTGGGATAGAAAGATTTGTTTTTGTTTCACATTTTGCATGCCAAAATGATTCTGCATGTGGTTTGACAGTCCTTTCACAAAGCACGCACGAAATGTTATATCAACCCATTGTTGTATCAATGTTACTTATCGTTGCAATACCCTAGCAAATCACATCTTGCAATGAACTTTGAAATTAATATGTATTATTATTTTAATGTAAATAATATGTGTATTATTATTTTTTATGTAAATGATGAGTATAATTTGAAATGATTAATAGTAGGATCTCATTCAATGCATTTTATCTTTGCTATTGTTTTCATATTCTTTAAAGATAAATCCTCCTATGAAAATTGTTTTGCATATACTTTTGGTATTTCTTGTATAGGATAATGCTTTTGACCATTCCTATCATTGAATTTTTTAAAAGAAAATATTAAGTAAATTGCATTTATCACACGGGGGTGTGGCTTGATAGTAGGAGTCCTCATCCTGCACCCAGAGATAAGCGGTTCGAGTGATAGTCTTAGCAAGGCCCACGTGGTACACGTCGTATTACCCATTGCCGTCACGTGGCGTGGGGTCGATGAGCCCACACCAGAGACCTCCTTTTTTTTATTCAGCAAAAAAAATTAAGTAAATGACATTTTGTGAGATAGTATATGCTATTTATAAGACTTTTTTGTTATTATAAATTTTAGAAATATGCATTTATCAATTATTTCAACAACCTCAAGGATCTCAAAATTTATATATCATGGGGTCAATGAGCCCACACCAAAGACCCCTTTTTTAATTCAACAAAAAAAAAAAAAGTAAATGGCATTTTGTGAGATAGTATATGTTATTTATTAGACATTTTTGTTATTATAAATTTTAGAAATATGCATTAATCAATTATTTTAGCAACCTCAGGGATCTCAAGATTTATATATATATTTTGCACTAATCGATGACAAAGAGAATTTATCTGGATAACTCGCATAGAACATTATTAATGGACAAAAGCGTATTGAATTGAAATTGGGGAAAAATGAAGACGTGATTTCATGAAATGAGATTTTCTAGAAGTATCATCTATGAGTGGGGGAGGAGGAAGAGATTTTGTAAATGGGTAAGAGTTTTGGCTTTGATTTACACGTGGGAAGGGCCAAACTTGGGTCGTAATATGTAAGGTCATAACTGGGCTTAGGTTATACATAAGGTTTGGTCTATTTTTAGAAGGTAGTCTATTTTGTAGAGAATAACTTTTGATCTAATTGTCAAGAGTAGCTCATATCTATATAATACTAAAAGTTGAAGCGTATCATTTAATATTGTTATACTTACGTGAACCACATCAGCAGCCATGTCATTTCCATCATCTTTTCTGAATTTGTCCTATAATTTTAAAATAGTTTTTATCAATTTTAAAATGCTGATAAATATAAAATAAATTTCAGACCTATCTCCACCATAATGTTCACTTCTTCTAAATTTAATTCCACCATGAAACCCAAATTCAAAGCCTTTTCAACTGAAATCCTTTGTAAAACCCTTTGCTTTCACGCTTTAAACTTTTTTGTCTTTCCTTTCCTTTTGTTACACGGTTTCAATTTCCTGCCTCCCCACATTTTAGTTCTTTTCCCTTCCCGTTCAACAGTTTCACATTCTCCCTAAATTTTAGTTCTTTCCCCTTCCCCACCTGTTGTTCTATGGTTTCACATTAAATTCATGCCAGCCTCACTCCCTTCTAACAGTAGTCTCTCTAAATACTGACAAAAGCTGCTAAGGTATCTCTAAATCTCAGTTCCTTTTGTGCTCTATTCTTTTGCTTGATGTCTTTTTCCCCTTCTTACTGCCTCTTTCGTGCATTAGCGTATTGAATTTTTTATTGCTGTAGAGTTTATGGGATAAAGTTGTAATAATGAGTACACTTATGAATATACATCTCCCCTATAGGCTTAATACATTTCACCTTTTACACATCCCAAGTAACCTTTTCATTCCCCAAAGTTTACACATTCCAATCAGACTTTATTTCTAACACTCCCCCTTGGATGACTACTTTCTAAGAATATGCCTCGTTAAAACCTTGCCAAATAAAAACCCTGTAGGAAAGAATTTTGGCTAAGGAAAAAGAGTACAATATTCTTGTATAACTTCTAGTGCCTTAGGGTTGCCTCATTAAATCCTTGCAAAGGAAAACCCAATGGGAAAAAACCTTAGCAAAGGAAAAAGAGTACAATCAACACACATCCTTTAGAAAATTTACCCCCCCCCCCCTTCATGAGTACATAGAATTTCCATTGTTCATGGTACCCATATCCTTAAGTTGGCACATACCAATATTGTGCACCATCTTCTTAAAATTCACAGTTGGTAATGGCTTAGTGAACATATCGGCCAAATTATCACATGATCATATCTGCTTAACATCAATATCGCCACTCTTCTGGAGCTCATGTGTATAAAAAAAATTTGGTGCAATATGTTTGTTTCTATCACCCTTGATATAGCCTCCCCTAATTTGAGTGATACAAGCGGCATTATTTTTGTATAATATCGTTGGACTATTTATGATTGATGATAATCCACAGTTCTCACGAATATGTTGAATTACCGATCTCAACCAAACACATTCACGACTCGCTTCATGAATTGCAATAATCTCTGCATGATTTGAGGAAGTAGCAGAAATTGTTTGCTTAACAGATCTCCATGAAATAGCAGTATTTTCATAAGTAAATAAATATCCTGTTTGTGATTGGCCTTTGTGTGGATTAGAAAGGTAACCTGCATCAGCATATCCAACTAACTGTGGTTTTGATCCATTTGGATAAAATAATCTCAAATCAATAGTCCCACGAAGATAATGTAAAATATGCTTAATTCCATTCCAATGTCTTCAAGTTGATGCAGAACAATACCTTGCTAGTAAGTTAACTGCAAATGCTATATCAGGTCGTGTGTAATTTGCAAGATACATCAAAGCACCAATTGCACTAAGATATGGTACTTTAGGACCAAGAGTTTCTTCATCATCTTCTTGTGGTCAAAACAGATCTTTCTTGACATCAAGTGACCAACCCACCATTGGAGTGCTCAAAGGATGAGTTTTATCCATGTAAAATTGCTTCAGGACTTTTTCTATGTACGTTGATTAATGAACAAGAATTCCATTTGGAAGATGTTCAATTTGCAGGCCAAGAAAAAATTTTGTCTTACCAAGATCTTTCATCTCAAATTCATTCTTTAAACAATTTGCTGTTTTTGTTAACTCTTCTAGAGTTCCTACAAGATTTAAATTATCAACATATACTGCAACAATAACAAATCCGGATTATGATTTTTTTGATAAAAACACATGGACAAATTGGATTATTCTCAAATCCTTCTTTTAAAAGATATTCACTGAGGCGATTATACCACATGCATCCGGATTGCTTAAACCCATATAAAGATCTTTGTAGCTTGATAGAATACATACTTCGGGATGTAAGATTATATGTTTCAGACATTTTATATCATTATCTAATGATCCATACAGATATGCTGTAACAACATCCATTAATCGCATATCAAAATTTTCTTTTGCTACCAAGCTAATTTAAAATCTGAATGTAATTGCGTCCATTATAAGAGCATATGTTTCTTCATAATCAATACCAGGTCTCTACGAGAAACCTTGTGCTACAAGTCGTGCTTTGTACCTTGTAATTTTATTTTTCTCATTTCGATTACATACAAATACCCATTTGTATCCAACAGGCATTACACCTTTAGGTGTTCGAACTATAAGTCCAAAAACTTCACGTTTACTTAGTGAATTTAATTCTGCTTGATTTGCCTCTTTCTACATTGGCCAATCATTTTTATGTTGACATTCATCAGCGGTTTGTGGTTCATATTCATTATCATTACTTCTGGTAATATCAAGAGCAACTTTATATGAAAATATGTTGTCGACAACGATTTTATTTTTATCCCATATTTTTCCTATATGTACATAATGTTTCGAAATCTCGTTATTTTCAGGTATCTGATACTCTTCAGGGGATAACTCCTCAAGAGGTTTATTTTCAAGAGATTTTTGTTCATAAGTTTTGGATAGATCAATTATTTATGTAACCTGTTTCCTAGGTATAGCCTCTTTATGGGATGCAACTTGTTTTTCTTATACTTTTCTCTTCCAGGGAATTTTATCTTTAACACCAATAGGTCCAGGGCCGGCCCTAGACATTTTGGGGCCTAAGGTGAGAACTAAAATGAGGCCTTTTTATATGTATTAATTAAATTAATATTTATTTAATATTTTTATATTATAATATATTTCATTTAAAATATATTTTTCTTGCCTTTTGAGATGCAAATTGACTAATTAAATTTTTGTATTCAAGTTTTTCTAACATCTCATTTTCAATCGATAATATAGACTTAATTAATTTTTCTTCTTTTTTTCTTTTTTTAAGTTTTTCATATCCAGATGCATATTTTCTAGTAGACATTTCTAATCAAACGATATATTTATAAAGACTAAAATAAAAAATAACTTTCAAGTGTATAGCAAATAAGAAATAGAACCTGATTTATATAAAAAGTATTGTTGTAATTACACCAAATAATAACAAATTTTTAGCAATCTCAACCTGCATAAATAAAAATTTATTCATTATATTATCAATCACTAAAATCATATTATATCATATTATATATAATAAAATTTGGGCTTAGACGTTGTGATTGCACCACTTGGCTTCACCAAATTTCAGAAATTTTATTAAATATTTAGATTTTTAAAGAACTAAAAATAAATAGTATACTACTAGGACTCTAATTGATTGTTATCATTAAATAAAATTAGATTAACATTATTTTTTTTATTTGTTAGGATATTGTAAGGACACGATTTGGAGACGAACCTAAACAGTATTGGGTTCGTACGTAAAAGGCCCAGACAATATGATTTGTAGAGCGTGGGTGTAAAGAGCTAGATTAACAGTGGTATCTACCTCCGAAATTTTCTTTCAAGCCCATACCATGTTTTCCTTCTCTTTTGTTGGTATAATCAACGTCTTTTCTTAAATCCCTAGTGTTACTCTCTCTCCCTCTCTTCTTCCTTCTTTCTCTTCAGTTTTATGTGTGTTCTCCTTTTTTTTCTCGATCCCCTTCTCCATGTTCCTCTTTTAGTTTATATACTCTCCTGCGCGATCCATCTTCACCGAACACGTGTAGATTGTGCCCGGGGGATTTCTTTCTGTCCCATCTGGCGCCTCCTAGAACTTCCTATGGGCAGCTGTAAGGCTGCTTTCCTGCTGCTCAGGTATCACCTCCACATTAATGCGGCCAGAGAGTTGGTTGAGAGGTCATTAATGCGGAGGCAGCTATAGTTTTAGATATTTGTTGGCCTTATCTCTTTCATCTTTAGTCGGCTACTCTACCCCTTGAGATGACCTACTTCTGAGGTCTGATCGTGGTGATGCCACGTCCTGATCGTCTTCGGACGCGATCGTCCTCGGACGCATACTGCCGAGGAGGATGGTGTCCTCGGACGGGTGCACGACCTCGGATGGGCCACTGGCCCAACAATCCTCAACCAATTCTGAATCCTATGGGCCTATCGACCGAATGATCCCCACAATAGCCCCTCAAAATCCTACTTTTCGACTCCTCAAGAGAAAAGGTGGGTTTTGACGTCATGAGCCTGCACCTGTGCGCGTTTCGGGGCATGCCCCTGACGCTTCAGCGCCCCGATTTTGGCAGCATTAAATTCTGACAACTCCCTTATCTCCCACGTTCGACGGTTAGATCCAAATCGAACGGTAGGGGGCTTCTCTTGTTCTGTGAGCGGGAATTTCGCCGCTCACAATCTTCACATGACTATAAAGGCGTTCCCAGATTAAACCTGTACCTTACCCTTAATGGTTACGCGGTTCCAAGGCCTATACACTGAACCTGCCTTCTTCCTGTCTTCACTGTTCTCCTGGCGACTACAAATAATCGTACGTTGTCCGAGGTCCTTCCTTTGAACCTGTAAGTCCTCTCGAAGCTTTTACCATTTTTATTCAAAATCAAAAAGTTTTTTCTCTACTAAGTTTCTTTAGAAAAAAAAGAAAAAGAAAAAATGGGGAAGCAGAGGAATCCCTTTCGGTGTCTCGTCGACTCCGAGGAGGGTATTAGAAACTTCCGCATGAAGTACAGTATCCCACCAACGGTAGGGATGAGGTATGCGGCCCAAGGGGAGTGGGTTGACGCCAGGCAAACTGGGGAAGTGGTTATCCCCATGATCGCCTTTATTGAAGGAGGGATGACCATCCCCATGGGTAGTATCACCAGGGGTTACCTTAATTTCTTTAGGCTATCCCCCACCCAATGTGCCCCCAATATGCTTAGGATTCTGGGAAGTATAGACGCTCTGAATCAGAGAATGGGTCTAGATCTATCCCATCACGACGTGAATTGGGTGTACAGCCTTCACCGCTTAGCTGACCAGGACTACTATCTCAAGTCGAGATATCCTGAAGTAAGGTTAATTCAGTGCCTTCCTACTTCAAATAAGCACCTAAAAGAAGATTTCCTCATTTTTTCTGGGGAATGGCATGATGGTCTATCTTGCCCGACTGTGGAGGGAACGCCAGGTGGGTGCGAAGTTATAGACCTATGCTACTTAGCTCATAATCACATTTTAATCACCTTTAATATTTTCGCGTCTCGCAACTTTTAACTTTAAAATCAACGGTCTTGCAGATAGACGCTACACAAAGCCCAATCTCAGATTGGTCAATAAAGCGAGCCTAGACAGATTATTGAGAGCTGAAATATACGTGAACGAGGCTGATGGTCAATTACGAGCAGCACATTTAATTCTCGGATATACCCCCCTTTCTTTTGGCTTTCAGGCGCCGAAGTGCGTGATTAGGGCACGCGATCCTCGGCTTCGCCGTATCAGTGTTGCCTACGAAGGATTCATTGTCCCCGAGGGTATTCCACTTCCCGAACACACACCTCTCACAGAACCTCTTTCCGTGGCCAGCGTCTCAGCGGGGTTTTCTTTACCCTCACCTTCCCTCAAGAAAAAGGGCACCAATAGGAGAAGGAAAAGGGAAAAAAGCAAGCAAACCGTTGTAACAGTATCGGAATCCACGGACGATTTTGAGATTTTCGATCAGCCCTCAAACCCCGAGGAAAGTTCTGACGAGATGGGGGTAAAAAGGATACCCCAAAAAAGCCTAATGGAGCTGATAGGAGGTCAACAGGGAAAGTCTGCACCTGCCCAAACAGTACCATCCCAGGTTTCATCTCTTCCAGCCAGGTCTCCTCCTCCAGTCCCCCGCCACCCTCCTCAATCATCCTCGCAAACAGCACCGCCAAGCATTGCCGAGCCAGAGAAGCGCAGAGAGCAAAAAAGTAAGGGGGTGGCAGATGCGAGCAGATCCCGCCCCACTCGAGAGGAAGATGTCCAACGAGCGGCGAAACAGCAGAAAACCAGACAATCTTCTACGCGGGGCCAAGAGAAATCCGATTCCCCACATCCCGATTCACAAGCATGGCTGCCAGTTCCTATGCTCGGTGGGGAACCCCTGCGAAACGACGCCTCTGTAAGGGATTATAACGGCGGCATAGGGTGTCATGTGGCCTCGGCCATAGAGGAGGCCTTGTTGCTCCCAAAGGATATGGCCGAGCTAAAGAATGTGAGGAAGAATCAACTCATCCTTGACAATAAACGATATTTGGGCATGGTGGGAAGCTATCTTTTATACTGCTTCATTCTGTGACCGCTACTCACTAATGCGTACTTTTCATTAACTATAACACTAACTCACCCCCCCTTTTTATTTTTTACAGATCATCCAAAATACCTTCAAGCTAGATGAGATGCTTAATGCTTGTTCTAACCAGCTAGATGGTGAAAGGAAAAGAAGGGTAATGGCTGTTCAGACCTTGTCCAAATCTGAACAGGATCTAACCGTCGCAAGGAAAAGGCTACTGGTCGAGGAAGAAGCTCGCAAGAGTGCTGAATCGTCATCAGAAGGCTACCAGAAGCAGGCCGAGGAACAGGCCAAGCTTCTGCGCGAGGCGAATGCCGAGCTGAAGAAGACTCAGGAGCAAGTTCTTGTTTTTAAGAAGCATCTAGAAGAAACTCAGAGGTTAAGGGAGAGAGCTGAAAAGCTTAAAGAACAAGCCGAGAAAGCAAAAATTGAGTCTGAGAAGGCAAAGGATGAAGCCGAGCAGAGGGGCTACGAAATCGGGATAGCTGAAACTGAGAAAGCGTTAAGAGCCGAAGTTCCAGAGGTTTGCCGTATTTTCTGTGCGAGAACCTGGAGCGAGGCTCTTAACCGCGCTGGGGTTGAAGCCTCATCTGAACTACGTAAGCCAGAGAACGTATACTACCCCGAAGCGATACGCCCCTCCGCTCCTCAACCACACCAAGCTGATATTCCAGCCCCAGCCATTAACCCCGGCGAGGAGGTTTTACCTCGCACCTCCTCTCCAGGAGCTTCCCCAAGCAAATCCATCACTGCTTCGAAGACCTATACGGTCTCACAGGGTTTTCAACAAGAATTGGACTCTACAGTTCAATCGGCTGGGGGCATCATCAAAAAGTAAAAAGATAGAAACTGCTTTGTAATTTTAGTTTAGACACTTAATAGAGGACTTTCTTGCTTACTTTCTTATCATTCTAATGGTTCTAAGTTATCTTTACACTTACTTACTTTGTCGTCGTAATTTTGGATGGATTTATTTCAGACGCCTCTTTCATTGTACGCCAATCTTGCATTTGAAGCTCTCTCTTTCTGACTCCTTAACGAATGTTCATAAGGCATTACTTTTACTAGGATTATGATTTAGAAAAACTCATCACCACTTTTTCTGCCGTTTAATAATTCAATGCACAACTTAGCAGGTAAGTTTCTACCGAATTAGTGGTCTAAGAATTTGACATAACATAGTTTCTGTTTAGCAATTCAGTATGAATGACAGGATGTTAATTTCCACTAAGTTTGCGATCCTGGGACCTGGCATAACTCGGTTTCTGTTTAACGATTAAGTATGAATGATAGGATGTTAATTTCCACTAAGTTTGCGATCCAAGGACCTGGCATAACTCAGTTTCTGTTTAACAATTCAGTATGAATGATAGGATGTTAATTTCCACTAAGTTTGCGATCCAAGGACCTGGCATAACTCAGTTTCTGTTTAACAATTCAGTATGAATGATAGGATGTTAATTTCCACTAAGTTTGCGATCCAAGGACCTGGCATAACTCAATTTCTGTTTAACAATTCAGTATGAATGATAGGATGTTAATTTCCACTAAGTCTGCGATCCGAGGACCCGGCATAACTCAGTTTCTGTTTAACAATTCAGTATGATAGGATGTTAATTTCCACTAAGTCTGCGATCCGAGGACCCGGCATAACTCAGTTTCTGTTTAACAATTCAGTATGATAGGATGTTAATTTCCACTAAGTCTGCGATCCGAGGACCCGGCATAACTCAGTTTCTGTTTAACAATTCAGTATGATAGGATGTTAATTTCCACTAAGTTTTGCGATCCGAGGACCTGGCATAACTCAGTTTCTGTTTAACAATTCAGTATGATAGGATGTTAATTTCCACTAAGTTTGCGATCCGAGGACCCGGCATAACTCAGTTTCTGTTTAACAATTCAGTATGATAGGATGTTAATTTCCACTAAGTTTTGCGATCCGAGGACCCGGCATAACTCAGTTTCTGTTTAACAATTCAGTATGATAGGATGTTAATTTCCACTAAGTCTGCGATCCGAGACCTGGCATAACTCAGTTTCTGTTTAACAATTCAGTATGATATGACAGGATGCGGAAATCATAGAATGCATATTTGACGTAAGTTAAAAGAGAATATTTGAATTAAAACTTCTTTACTAATAATAATACCTTCTGAGATTATTTACATTCCAAGGATGGAGTACAGGTTTTTCGTCTAGATCCTCTAGATAATAAGCCCCTATTCCAGCTACAGAAGTAATTCGATACGGTCCCTCCCAATTGGGTCCCAGTTTTCCCCAGCTTGGATTCTTAGTGGCCCCCAGGACCTTTCTTAGCACCAGGTCGCCTATGGCTAATGGCCTCATCCTCACATTGCTATCGTAGCACTGCTTGAGTTTGTGCTGGTAGTAAGCTAGCCGAACCATCGCGCTTTCCCTTCGTTCTTCAATCAGGTCTAAACTTTTTTCCAACATCGCATCATTATTACTCGAAGAGAATGCACTGGTCTTTAATGTCGGGAATCCAGTTTCCAGCGGAATAACGGCCTCGGCTCCATAGGTCATGGAGAAAGGAGTTTCTCCCATCGAACGCCTGGGCGTTGTCCGATACGTCCAAAGCACATGTGGGAGTTCCTCCACCCATCTTCCTTTCGCGTCGTCTAGTCTCTTCTTAAGCCCATGGACAATGACTTTGTTAACAGCTTCAGCCTGCCCATTGCCTTGCGGATAAGCTGGAGTGGAATATCTGTTTCTTATTCCCAGTTCTGAACAGTAATTCCTAAAGGCATTGCTATCGAACTGGAGCCCGTTGTCCGAAACAAGAGCTCTTGGGATTCCAAATCGCGTAACAATGTTCTTCCAGACAAACTTCTTCACATCTATGTCCCGGATGTTCGCCAAGGGTTCAGCCTCAACCCATTTGGTGAAGTAGTCTGTGCCGACCAGCAGGTACTTCTTGTTTCCTATAGCTTTAGGAAAAGGGCCGACGATGTCTAGCCCCCATTGTGCAAAGGGCCAAGGACTTGAGAGAGGGTTAAGAACTCCTCCAGGTTGGTGGATATTCGGAGCATATCTTTGACACTGATCGCACTTCTTAACGTACTCCTGCGCTTCTTTCTGCATATTCGGCCACCAATAACCTTGCGTCAGTGCTCGGGATGACAGGGATCTTCCTCCTGTGTGGCTTCCACAAATACCCTCATGCAATTCTTCCAGGATTAATTCTGCTGCCTCGGGAGACACGCAGAGCAAGTATGGCCCAGAGAAGGACCGTCTATATAGCTTTTTATCTTCGGATAACCAGTACCGAGGTGCTCTCCTTCGTATTTTCTCAGCTTCTACCTTATCTTCGGGCAGCACATCACTGTCGAGAAATTTTAATATAGGGTCAATCCAGCACGGCGTCAAACTAGCTTGACGAACTTGGCAAATCTCCTTTTCTGGTGAAGTGGGAGTATGCAAGTCTTCCACGATAATTACCCGAGGGAAATTTCGTGCTGAGGAGGTGGCAAGGGTCGCTAAGGAGTCCGCGTGGGTATTCTCGCCTCGTGGAATATGTAATACGTCGAACGACTCGAACTCTGTTCGCATATGCCTAACCCGGTTCAGATACCCTTGCATTCTCGGGTCTCTGGCCTCCAACTCTCCAGTCACCTGGCCAACGACCAGCTTCGAGTCCGAGAACAGTTTTACTGCCTTTCCACCCATTTTACGGACCATACTCATTCCCATTATCAGAGCTTCGTACTCTGATTCATTGTTAGTAGCTGAGAACCCCAGCCTTAGCGACTTCTCAATGATGACCTCTTCGGGAGATATCAGGACCAATCCCAGTCCAGCTCCCCGTTGGTTTGCGGCCCCATCCACATATGCCCTCCATACCGGCCCTCCTGGCGCGGATATTATGCCAACCGATTTTTCATCCATGTGGTCTTGACTCCTACTAACTTCCTCAGGGCACTCAGCGAATTCCGCTACTAGATCGGCGAGTACTTGACCCTTCACAGAAGTGCGGGGCATGTATTTGATGTCAAAAGCACCCAGAATCGTTCCCCACTTGGCAATTCTGCCGGTATAATCAGCACTTCTAAGTATGGATTTGAGAGGCAATTGGGTCAAAACAACTACAGTGTGAGCTTGAAAATAGTGTGGGAGTTTACGTGTCGCATGGACGACCGCCAGTATGGCCTTCTCCAACGACAGATATCTCACCTCCGCTTCATGGAGGGATTTACTTACATAATATACCGGCCTCTGGACGCCATTGTCTTCTCGCATCAAGACAAAACTGACTGCGTGTGGAGCTACCGCCAGATAGGCATACAATATCTCATCCACTTCAGGGCTAGACATGATCGGCGGTTTGGATAAATAATTTTTCAACTGCTGGAACGCCTCAACACACTCCTCGGTCCATTCGAATCCCTGCCACTTATGTAACAGACGGAAGAAAGGACGACACCTTTCGGCTGACCTGGAAATGAATCGGTTTAACGCAGCAGTCATCCCCGTCAACCTCTGCACTTCCTTTGGATTCCGGGGCGCTTGCAAACTGTTAATAGCCCTAATCTGATCTGGATTAACCTCAATTCCCCTATGGGTCACCATGTACCCCAAGAATTTTCCTGAACCTACTCCAAAGGAGCACTTCGAAGCATTCAGGCGCAACCTGTGTTCTCTCAGTATCCCGAAGATGCTAGTGAGGTCCTCCACATGTTCAGTCACTACCTTGCTTTTCACCACCATGTCATCAATATAAACTTCAATACTTCTGCCCAGCTGTGGCTCGAACATTTTCGTCATCATGCGTTGGTAGGTAGATCCAGCATTTTTCAGACCGAAAGGCATCACCTTGTAATGGTAGTTCCCAACCGGGGTCACGAAAGCGGTCTTTTCTTGATCATCGGTGGCTAACGGTATTTGGTGATACCCTTGAAAGGCATCCAAGAAGCTCATTCTAGGGTGGCCCACGGTCGCGTCCACCAGCTGGTCAATCTTTGGCATAGGAAATGGGTCTTTGGGACATGCCTTATTAAGATCCGTGAAATCCACGCACACTCGCCACTTCCCCGTCTTCTTCTTCACTACCACCGTATTGGCCAGCCATTGGGGGTAAAAGACTTCTTTGATAGCCCCAGCCTGTTTGAGCTTGGCAACTTCACTTCGGACTGCCTCGGCATGCTCTTTCGATGGTCGCCGAGGAATTTGCCTTCTAGGGGGAACGGCAGGGTTTACATTGAGTCGATGACAAATAAAATTTGGGTCTACTCCTGGAGCCTCATACGGGTCCCATGCAAAGACGTCCACATTAGTTCGAAGGAACTCCAGCAAACTCGCTTTCTCTTCCAGAGGCAACTTGGCCCCAACCCGAAAGAATTTCTCTGGATCATCAGCAACGGTCACCTTCTCCAGATCTTCACACTCTACCCCATTGGTTGGTACGTCTAAACCTGATGCTGGGGTCTTTAATTGCTATGACTCATTATCGGCTGTAGCCGAGGTTTCTTCCTCAGGCCGATGCAGTATAGCCGCTACCTGGCATTGCCGAGCAGCCGCTTGGTTCCCTACTATCTCCAGCACTTGGTCTCCGAACGGATACTTCACCTTCTGATGCAGGGTAGATGAAACCGCTTTAAGTGTGTGAAGCCAGGGTCTGCCCAGGATAGCCGTATACGGAGAAAAAACATCTACGACAATAAAATCCACCTCCACCACCTCCGTGCCTGACTGCACGGGCAACCTGATTAGTCCCATGGGAATGACTAACCTTCCCTCAAAACTGACCAGAGGGGAATTATAGGTTGTCAAGTCCTGCTGCTTCAAACCAAGCCCTTTGTACAAATCCGGATACATCACATCCGCTGCATTTCCCTGATCAACCATCACCCTTCGGACATCGTACCCACTGATCCTCAGCGTTACCACCAAGGCATCCTCATGGGGTTGTATGGTTCCCTCCAAATCTTCGTCTGAAAAACCCAAAACCAAGGGGACACGCTTCTTGGCTCTCTTCCATGCTTGAGAACGATCCTCAGTCGGGGATCGGGACACCGATAACACTCTGGTGGGGCAAGATCCAGTCCTCCCTGGGGCCGCAAAGATGACGTTGATTGTTCCCCGAGGGAGCCTTGATGAAGCATCCCCACGCACCTCGGAACCTGCTTGGCTCACCCTTTCACTAGAGTGATGCAAGAGCTGCCTTAATTTTCCTTTCCGGACCAATTGCTCCAAATGGTCCCATAAATTTCTGTAGTTGTCTGTCGTGTGTCCATGGTCCTGATGGTAATGGCAATACAAACTCGGGTTACGTTTTGTAGACTCTCCTACCATCCTGTTAGGCCATTTGAAAAATGGCTCGTCCTTTATCTTCTCCAAAACCTGCTGAACAGGCGCCCGAAATACCGCATTAACGACCTGGGCATCTGCCGAGACCGACTGGCCAACAAAGTCCCGCCTTGGTCGGTTGTTATTATAACGATCCGACCTGAAATCCCTCCTCTCTTGAGGGATCATCTTGGCCTTTCCTTTCCCCTCAAACTGATCCTCCTCTATCCTTTTGTACTTCTCTATTCTGTCCATCAGTTGGCGCACATTGGTAACAGGTTTACCCGTCAAGGATTTCCTCAAGTCGTGATCAGCTGGGAGGCCGGCTTTGAAAGTAGTTATGGCCACAGCGTCATTCTTCCCTCCTATTTCGTTGAACATCTCCCAGTACCTATCCGAATAACTCTTGAGAGTCTCGCCCTCTCGCATAGACAAGGTCAACAAGGACCCCAGCGGCAAAGGAGTCCTGCTGCATGTAATAAAACGAGCACCAAAAGCCTGGGTCAGTGCTTTGAAAGATCCAATAGAGTTGGCCCTTAAGCCATTGAACCACCTCATCGCCGTCGGACCCAAGCTCGACGGAAAAATCTTGCACATCAGGGCATCATCCCTGGAATGAATAGCCATCTTCTGGCTGTAATAGCTTACATGTTCCACCGGATCCGAATGGCCATCATACAGAGAGAACGTAGGTTGATTGAATCGCCGAGGATGGGTAGCATCATCTATGCTTCTTGTAAAGGGTGACCTGGAAATTTGACTCAAGGCTTTGTTCATGGCATCGTTTCCCACGCCCCTACTGGTTGGACTTTTACGCCTACGCCTATGGCGACGCTCCTCTTCGTAGGAGAAAGTCTCACTTCGCGGAGTTCTCGATCTCCGCCTGTAACTAGTTCCATCCGACTCCCCGGATGATAGTTCGGAGCGAGGTGGGGAACGCTCCCGCCGTGCATGACGTAACTCTCTCTTCAAGTCCGCAATTTCTCGTTGCAGATCCCCATCATGCTTCACGTGAGAAACGTGACTCTTCCCGCGTGTACGGGTTCTCGTGGTGTGAGTAGTATGTATGCTCCCCTCTTGGACCTCCCTCCGTTCGGGACTTTTTCGAGGACCATCATGCTAAGAGCCCCTTGACTCCGCCTGATGCGGGCTGATATCACCCTGATGCAGCCCCGCTGCGGGGTGAGGCAATTCCACTCCTTCCATCGAAAACGTTGTGTCGAAGGTTGTACAAGCTAACACAAGCTCTTCCCACAGACGGCGCCAATTGTAAGGACACGATTTGGTGACGAACCTAAACAGTATTGGGTTCGTACGTAAAAGGCCCAGACAATATGATTTGTAGAGCGTGGGTGTAAAGAGCTAGATTAACGGTGGTATCTACCTCCAAAATTTTCTTTCAAGCCCATACCATGTTTTCCTTCTCTTTTGTTGGTATAATCAACGTCTTTTCTTAAATCCCTAGTGTTACTCTCTCTCCCTCTCTTCTTCCTTCTTTCTCTTCAGTTTTATGTGAGTTCTCCTTTTTTTCTCGATCCCCTTCTTCATGTTCCTCTTTTAGTTTATATACTCTCCTTCGCGATCCATCTTCACCGAACACGTGTAGATTGTGCCTGGGGGATTTCTTTCTATCCCATCTGGCGCCTCCTGGAACTTCCTATGGGCAGCTGTAAGGCTGCTTTCCTGCTGCTCAGGTATCACCTCCACATTAATGCGGCCAGAGAGTTGGTTGAGAGGTCATTAATGCGGAGGCAGCTATAGTTTCAGATATTTGTTGGCCTTATCTCTTTCATCTTTAGTCGGCTACTCTACCCCTTGAGATGACCTACTTCTGAGGTCTGATTGTGGTGATACCACGTCCTGATCGTCTTCGGACGCGATCGTCCTCGGACGCATACTGCCGAGGAGGATGGCGTCCTCAGACGGGTGCACGACCTCGGATGGGCCACTGGCCCAACAATCCTCAACCAATTCTGAATCCTATGGGCCTATCGACCGAATGATCCCCACAGCTAGTAAGGTATTATTTATGACGGCTGATGAAAAACTGTTGGATTTATTAACACTTGTGACGGTTTTGGTACATCGAAAATACAAAATATATATATATTTTTATGGTGTTAGTATTTGTAACAAACAATCTTCCATCGTAAATATATAAGAGGGTATTATTTATGACGACAAAAGAAACACTATCGGCAATATTAACACTTGTGATGGCCTTTGTGCATCGAAAATACAAAAAATATATTTTTTATAGTGTTATTATTTGTGACAAGCATGATTCCATTGTAAATAAAAAATAGGGTATTAGTGATAGAAATGATGCCATCGAAAATGGTAAAATATTTTGGAGGGAAAATTCCCCCCTTACTTTTCACATTTGTGACAACATTCATCCATCGCAATTTTTTTTTTTTTTTTTTTCTAATTGAGTTTGTATTTACGACAAACATGCTAACTGTCGTAAATAGTTAATTTGCTTTTAAAAGAAAGAATGTGTACTTTAAAAGTTTAAAATTTGGCAACAAAATTTTTCGTTCTTTACCGCCACCCCCTCCCTCCTACCCCAACCCCTCTCAAAATTTAAAATTTGGTAGCAAAAAATTTAAAATTCAAATCATCCAAAAAAAAAATTAATTTATACTTTAAAATTTTATAATTGACCCTTATAAATTTGTCGAAAAAAATTCAAAAAATAAAATAAAGTTGGTACAACAATGTGAACAAACCCATCTTCTCAAAAAAAATTAAAAAATTAAAAAACCCAAAAATATAGGAAATTCCTTTTAGGTAAACATATCCCTAATTACAAAACAAAACAAAACAAAACAAAAAAACATCCCAAATCTGTCTTCCTCAACAAATCCCTAGTTCCCAGTACAAAAACCAAAAAACAGAAAAATAAAAAAAATAAAAAACACAACATTGTCTTACAATTACTCTCTTGCGCCGTTAGTATCTTTACTTATCTCTACACCATCGTTCTCCATACTTGCCAGAATCCAATTGCCTTGCTAAGCCACTGGTATCATTTACTCTCTCTCACTCTCTTTGTCTGCACTTTAGTTTTTTGTACAGTTTTAAGTTATACTGCACGTTTTGGTTAAATGAATTCCCTCATGAATAGAGGTAAAGTGATAGTGGATGGTTGAGTGTTGAGCCAAAAAGCTAATGAATGAATGGCTGAAATTTTTTTTTTATTAAAAAAATATATTTGAATGAATGGTTGGTGTTTGTTGTGGATATATAATAATATAAATTGATTAGTGTACCGTTGAATATTTCTTTGTCTGTAAAACTACAAGGAGACTAGAATCTTATTGACTTTTCAATAATATAAGTATTTGTTGAAGCTGTGACAATAGTATAATAATAGTATTATAATAATAGTATTTGTCTTGTAGATATATATATATATATATATATATATATAAATAATATAAGTGTACTAAACACGAAATGCAAATCTGAGTAAGCCAAGAAAACCCAGCAGAAAGAAGGAGAAAAATGAAAGAAAAATGCAAAAGGTAACCGGTGAACACTCCGGTTTTTTAAACTTACAAAACAGGAAATTCCACTTTTGGGAGAGAGAAAGAGGTAGAGTGAATGAAAGGCCGAACCTGTAAAAGAGAGACTTTGTTGTTATAGATTTTTTGAGGAACTGGGGAAGACACAGGCATAGAAGTGGGGAGAGGAAGAGTCAAAAATTGTGAAGTGGGTTGGGAAGACAAAGTAAAGGACTAGAAAGTAGGTTATTAGATTGCTTGGAAACTGTATCAGATTGCTTGGAAACCGTAATTTTAGTGGGAAATGAGTTGGCTTCTTTCATTATTTATTTAAATTACCTTTAATTTAAAAAATCCAATGCTGAGACTTGAACTAGATGACGTGACAGTGAGTAGACATTTGATTGTAATGAGTTGAGAATTTTATATTTTTATTTTTGTTGATTCAAATTTTAGAGTAGATACTTTTCTATATAATTTCTTGAAGAGTATTCTCTATTTACTTTTTTTTCTCAAAAAAAAAAAAAAAACTCTCTTTATTTACTCTAAAGTATTATATAAAACATTAAACATACCTATAAAATAATCATTATAACTAAATGTTTATAAATAAATAAAAAATTTAAAAAAAAAAACATTATAACTGTGTATATTGTATAAAATTGTAAAAAATAGTGGTAAACCTGAAACGGTACATCGGTATTGACCGGTACTCGAAATATATTGTACTGCTGGTTAAACCGGTACAGCCTTTTTGAAGGGGTGTTTGGTATATGCACTTAAAAACATGTGTTTTGTTATTTGAAAACATGTGTAAAAATACGTGTGAGTGAAAAAGTGTATAAAAATACATATAATGTTGTTTAAAAACTGAAAATTATTGTTTAAAATAGTGTACCAAACACCCCCTAAATACTGAGCTGATAGGCCAAGAATGTATTGGCCCCATGTGATAAATTAACTAATTGATTTAGCCAAGTTAATTAATTAACTCAATTAACATGCGAGATGCATGGTAGCACAAACAAATCACCAATTAAACTAAATATGCAGCGGAAAATAAATTGACATGGTGATTTGTTTATGAATGGGGAAAACCTACACGGCAAAAACCCCACCGAATGATTTTAAGGTCACCACTCTTGAGAATCCACTATTATCAAATCAAGTAGTTACAAGTAAAGGAATCTCAGTACTTATATCAACCTACAGTTGAACGCTTACCCCAATACCCAATTGGACTTGTTCTGTAGTGACAATCTCTCATTTTTAATGCACGGCTCTCAATACATGATTAACCAATTGCATGGATCCAGTACACAACTTAATCACCAACTTGAGAAGGATGTTGGCTGCAAAGTTCTTTAATTCATTACATGATGAAGATCAAGAAACTTCTTGGTCACAAAACCCTACGGTGTACAAAACGCAGCAACTTCTTCAAGAAAAAGATGAACTAGGACTAATTCTGTCTCTGGTCATAATTTGCAAGAACAAGACTTTGCTACACACTTGTGCAATTGTGCAATCTTTGACGGCCCTTAAAATAATCCTTATATATATTTAGGATTGTGAGAAAAGAAAGCCTAAACACATACTCACGGATTGGATGGAAAACAATTCTGAAAAACTGAGTTTCATAAACCTCAATAAATAGCCATCTATCGAGCTAGCTGTCGAGCCACGGGTTTCAGCAGCTTTTAAATCTCGATAGATGCTAGCTATTGAACTTTAAAATCCTGTACTTTCTCACTTGATTCTTGGACAGACTTGCATGGTTTTAACACTTGAACTTGAAACCTTATTTCTTGAAACATTAAACACATCCTAGATCTACCCAATTACAAGTAAAGTGTGTTTTGTCAAATGATTAGCCAATTACATAAAATTTGACATATGTTCCTAACATTGAATCACATATGTCCTAACATTATCTTATGAATTGCTAATCAACTTCTTTTTCCTGTGGATTTGACTTCAGACTCACCGAGTTATTACTTCATGACAATCCTAAACTTGAAACCAATATTAAAGTTGCAGCAAAGCAACTAGGATAAAGTTGGATAATCTAAAAGTTCTACGAATATATTAATTAAGAATCATTATTTTTAATATAACACTTACACAAAAGCATATATCATAAACATAAACATAGACATAAATAAATTTTTTTATTTGAACCCATAAACATATGTATTTTTTAATTCAAATAGAAGTATAAGAAAATATGGAAATTTTGGTACCAACATTTGAATTTTTTAGGCTATTGTTACACTATTTTCTTCGTTTTTAATATAGAAATAAATTTTTTACTATTTATGTAAGAGAAACTTAGGTTTTAGATTTTCAAAACTCTAAATAAGGTTCAGGATTTAAAGAAAATATAACCTTGTTTTTGTGTGACATTTCTCATTTTACTAAATTCATTGAATATGATTTCAAAGTAATCGTATTTATTAAAATACTTTTCAGTTTTAGGTGCTAAACAAGAAGTTTTATTCTAAATTCTAACTATATGCTACTCAGTTGGCATGATAATTGGTCCCTACTATTCATATGTACCAACAACAATGAAGGGTAATGAGCCAAATCAGTCCAACCAGCCTCCACACTGTGCCATTTGGAAACCACCTCCCATGGCCGATCCTGAAGGTGAACTCTGTTGATGCGATTTTCAGGGAACAAAATTTTGTGGATGTTGTTTTGGATATGGGAGGTGGATTAGTGTTGTTTTGGAGATCAACTTTGATGTAATTGTGGAGGGTTCGGGCACAAATTATATCGATACAATGTTTCAAGAAGAAGATAGGGCAGGGATTGGAGTGATCATCCTAGAATGCCAAGGAAAAGGCTTGGCACACATGGTTGGAATCATCCCTCTCCCCCAAACTGTCATAAAGTTTGAAACTTTGGCTATATCAAAGGCTTTACAGTTTGATGCTTATCTGAGTTTGGAAGATGTCACCCTAGAGGGAGTTTCAGAGATTGCAATGAACGCTTTGGATGTAGATTCGCAGTCTTTGGAATTCTTTGGTTTACTTAGTCGTGATGTTAAATGTTTTGCAAGTTTATTTCATTGTATTAGGTTTTCACATGTTCGTAGAGAAGGATTGTTGTATTCTCACATTAAGAGAAATGACAATGGGGTTGCTTATAGTCTGGCTAAAAATGCATTATGTATACCAGATTTTTAAGTATGAATGGAAGATGTCCTATCTCATATTGGTTCGATTTTACAATTGGATGTAGTTGAATTTTATTAATAAAATCCATCAGTTTCTTTTTCAAAAAAAAAATAATAATAAAAATAAAACTTCTACATCAAGAAATCAACCTAACCTATTCATTATGTGTGATGAAACGTTATTTTTCTAACATTTAAAGTTTCTTTTATTATTTTATTTTTATTAATAGGTTGGTAAATTCAAATTTATTATTTATATGTCATATATATAATTAAAAATTTATTAAAGAGCTACAGATACTTCAAAATAATAATAATAATAATGTTTAGATAAAACACTTTTAACAAAAGCATAGTAAACATTAATATAAACACAAACATTAACATGATCATGCACGTTATTTTTTATTATTCAAATTTAAAAATTAAAATACATGAGAAATTTGTACTTCAATTATTGAATTCATAAGAGAGTTTACACCTCTTCCTCATTTATTTTTTAATATACAAATTATTGATGGCCACTTTTGAATACCCTACATATTAGAATTAGTGTTATAAACTCCAATTCTATGACTCCATCTTATTAATAAAATTGTATTTTTTCCCTGAAATTATATTTGTGTGAATATTTAGAAACAATGTTTTGTAGTCCATGAGATGCATTTTATACATGTTATTTAGGTATGAAAATGAGATTTACATATAGATGATCTACATTGAAAATTAATCCTTATAAAATCAAAATTTTAGTTTGTAGTATGTAATAAGATTGGACATCTTGTTTGATAAGATTATAATATATTAATTATGATTTGATCATGGAATTAGAGATTTCAAATTGATATGTTGGTGTATTTAGAATATATCAAATAGGACTGTTGTGAAATGTTCTACAAACTACTGTCACTTGAACAAACAATCTCAAAATTGCAATGTGCATCACTCTTTTCTATTCATCTGCCGGAAGAGATGGAAAAGAGTGGGTTAAATTTGTCTTTCTTTTTTACAATTTTGTTTTTGGTTTATCTCTCTTTCATTTTCGTTTTTGAATTTGTTTCAATCAAGTGGCACTCTCCCTGAATGCTAACTAAATAATTTTATCCTATTATCATCCAAAACTCAATCAATAAAAACTCAATTTAAGTGAATAATTTATAATAAAAAAAAAGAAGAAGAAAAGAAAAGAAAAAGAAAAGAAGAAGCTAAAGTTCATGATGCAACAAAAAGTGGTCATAGGGTTCAATCTGTAAATTTTTACAAAAGCAAGACCGAAGGCAGAAGTGACCTACGTCGTGGCACCCCAAAGCCCTTAAATTTCACATCTCTAAAACCAATAATCATTCGTGCTTTTCACTTCTTTCAATTAGCTTATCTTATCATATACATGTCCATTATCGCAAAGCGAGATTGGGCATTCTTTTTTGCCCATAGCCCTCTTACATTCGTAGAAGGTAGAAACATGTAATGGTTTCCAACATGGCTTACCCTTAAAAATGGGTTGTGACATTTTCTAACTCACCCAAGGCATGGAATCCATGGAAAGAAGATTGTTTTTGAGCAAAAACACACATGTGCTGCTGTTTGCTAAACCTTCATGCAATGCACGTCACATACTTTCCACTTTTTTTCTTCCATGATATACTTCTTTTTACACCAAATGTCTTTAACAAAAGCATGTCCTTTACAAATTACTTTAAGATATCTCTTGTATATACACCTAATAGAGAAGTCTCTTTTATTGGATGGGAAAAAAGGGAGGATATGCATTGACTAGCTAACAAGTCCTATGGTAGGTATGAGTACTTCTTTCCTTCGAGCAAAGAGATGTGTATGAGTTGGATTTTAAGACCAACAGAAATGAGATCTGCTATAGATCTTACCATTTTCCTTAGCGTTGATGACATTTAGAGATTGCTTTTTAATTTTTAAAGACATTTTGTAATGTAAGGCTAGCTTTCTTTTTATCTCTTTTACTAGAGAGATCACATGTATGACCCGGGTGATGCCACACAAGGCTAACTAAAGTTAAGCTTTGCTGCAACTTGTGTCTTGCAGATCAGAAGAAAGAAGGAAAAAGTACCAGCTTTAGTTAGGTCCACAACACCCTCTCCATTGATTCAATGCTTGTTACGTACTGCTCTTATCCGGAGATATGTCGGCATTGAGAAATAGACTTGGACCCGTAAAAGTGGAAAGAACTGAACGGCTTGTGGAAAATCAGTTTACTTATCAGACAATTTTCAATTTCAACAAACACAGGCGTGATTTGATACAATATCTTATACATTTATTTAGATATTTTTTAATGGTTTATTTGGAAAGAGGAAGAAAAGAGGTGGAGTTGAGAAAGTAGAGTAAAATTAATTAAAAATAAATTAATTTTATACTAAATTTACTTTACTATACTGGATGAATGTTTTTTCCTTATGTCACATAGATGTTTTTTTTTTTTTTTTTTTTTTTCATTTTGTTATGTAATTACCCCTCTCGAAGAAAAGTATTATTTTAATAAACCTCGAGAGAGATGAATGAATGTCTTTTTCTTATGTCACGTAGATAGTCTTTTTTTAATTCGTTACGAAAGTAACAGTTTCAAAAAAAAAGTATCATTTTAATAAACCTCGAGAAAAATTGATGTAATTTATCTCTCTTCTTTTATAATATTTTTTTAGTGGCCACCATAACTCTAGAGAGATGGATGTATTTAATTTGCCCTTTTTCTATTTTAAAATATTTTTGTAGTGGCCACTCACTGTAGGTCCATTTTCTGCATGTGTGATAAGAGTATACTACATTATATCACACAGATTGCAGAAACTAGAAAAGGTTGGACATGCATGGAAGTGGGCCTATTAGAATGACCTTCTTGTTTATACCAAAATTGTCAATGTTTCTAACATACTTGGGACTTTGGATTTATGATGGTTAAACATTCGACCAAAATTTGAGGAAACACAGAATCTAAAAAATAAAAGTCCATAAATTTTTTGGCCTAACAAAACAACAATATTCTGGCATGCAGAGAATGTTGTTATCAGACAGATGGAAGGAGATGAAAAATATGGATTAAGATAACGACATGCATCTCATCATTCCCACGTATTTCATTCTTACCGACCACTAAACTTTTTTCAATTGGGAATATATTTGGTCGAATTACGTAAGTTATTAGCTTTGAATTCTCCCACTAAATACCCGATGTTTCCACACCTGGTTTGTCTCCTTGTCAAAAGTGTTCTTACAACTTTATTCTACTTGACTAATATGACTTCTTTTTCTTCAATGTTCTTTTTTTATTATGGTCTTACATGTGACGCCTCCATTTCTGCTTAATCACATTCCTTTTTCTTTTTTCTTTTTTTTTCTTTTTTTGAGATGATGCTTAATCACAATTCCACCGTGCTTTTGCTTCCTTCTTAATTTTTTGTTTTATCTTATTTAATTCTCCACCCACCCCAAAAAAAGCATCTATATTATTTTATTCTCAACGTCTAAGCATACAGTTAGATTTTTTTTTTTTTTTAATTTATTGAAAACTTATTTATTAAAAGTTGATAAAAATAGAGTTATATTTTAGATTAATGTTTTTACGGAAAAACTTGTGTAGCTTATTCAGTGAGAGTCTGAAGCAACCCTTCAAATTATAGATTCCAATTAACTTAATTGATATATATATATATATATATATATATATATATATATATTTCTTTTGATCTAACATAAAATATGAATTAGAATACCCATATAAAAAAATTAATTAATTTCTTGACTTAATAATAAAAGGCAATTATCTTGAAGTGAACGTCATAAATAAAAATTTTATATTATTTTTAATTAAAAAAAAAAAAAATCCCTAAACTACACTCTTTAAACTTAAAGATCAGGCAATAAAAAAAATCAGTGGAATTGTATGAACCGCGGTTGGACTGTCCAACCTGTAGAACCGTTCACAACTAATTGACCTTTTTCCTTTTTCCTCAACTCCGACAATCATAAAATCAAATTAAATCTTGTAATGAGGCCATAAATCTTGTAGACATGTGACTATGAATGATTAAGAACAAAGAGAAATACAAGCCAAGAACAATAATTATTTAGTTGATTCGAGAAGTTAATTGGTTAGAGAAACAATCTTGAGCTTTTGTTGATATTTGCTCTGTAAAATCCTAGTATAACTGGGCTACCGTAAACATTTCTCATGAGTATAAACATTGATGCAAATTCCTCTACTTTCTCTATAGGCTCTCTTTTCCTAATCCACTTTCTTTTTTGTTAGAGGGTGACAACCTCAAACTAAGTTAGATTTCCTTAAATTGCCACACACTTTCCTTAACCAAAACCAACAATTCCCATTCCTGGCCTTAATACCCAAGCTAGTTCATTATAATTGGATAAGAATACTTAGGTCCAAGAGGTAAAAGGTACGAGATTCATTCAGCCAAAAAAAAAGGTACGAGATTCACATAATTGGATATGAAAGACAATGAGTAGATTCATCTAGAACCTTATTGTATACGGTTTTTCTATGTTGTAATACATATCATCATGGCCCAAATATAGGTTGCTCATGGTGGTGCTTGAAACTAGAGCAAGTCACACAAAATCCACTGCCTAAGAACCTTGCTAAAGAGAACCCAAAGAGCTTGATGTTGGAGATGAAGAGTTCCTTCATCCTTTTGCACTTGTTACATAAATGTATTACTTATACGGAGATTTAAAACATAAATTTTTCTATTGAAAATATCAAAAGATTTCAATTAATTAAATTACAAGGTTCTTGGTTGATATTTTGATTTCTTGATTAAGGACCATTTGACTTAATAAATTTTGGATCAAATTTTAAGGGGGGTCTGACCATGTCGATTTGTCATATTGATTTTACTATCCCATTACAGAATTTGTTCATTTGAATTTTCAAACCTATAATTTAAAATCAGAATCAATATTAAATGGAAAATTGATTCCTAATTTAAAAAATTCCAATCAAAACTCATTGAAAACGTTGAACATATCACACGTGAAGATAAAAATCTCAAAAGAAAAAAAAAATTGGTTATTTGAAATTGCATCTTATATTTATATATTAACATTCGTTCTTTCCAAATATACGTGTTCCGCTTGAGAAATGAAGTTTGCCTCCTTATTATAGAATTTAGTGTGTCCAGAAATGGGGTCAATGAGAAGACAATAAAAAGTAGGATGAATGCGAAAGAGAGAAAAGAAAAAAAAAAGGTGTTCGAGGTGGCCTAGCTATGTGTCAACTTGTAAAGCTCCTAACACTATGCCACTTTGAAGTAGACGTACACGGTACACCACTTGTTCAAACGAAATTCCAGAAAAGCTAAAGCATTCATCAGTAAGCAATTCAAAGATCACCAAAAAGAATGCACCTGACGTATGCCGTTGAATTCTAGGCCGGTGTCCAGACTTAACGTATGCCTATCGAGGTAGGCATATGCTAATATAAATTACTCCCTATTTTGCAACCTCAATTTAGCATCACAACAAGGATAAAGTAGCCATTTTGCAACACAAAGGGAAAAATCGTAATTTTGAATTCTTAATCTTTCAAGGCATCATTGAAAAGAAATCTAGGAGTTCTAACTATCAAAATGGTGTATTGTATGCTTCAAATATGGGACCATTGGATCAAGTGCTTCAAATATGGTGGGATTATTGGATCAAAAGTCATAGTTGGAAGAAGTTTTAATGGGTAACATAAACCGCAAATCACAATAATTAACTATGATTGTATTGTAAAAAGATTTTATACAAGATAGAAATTCTACTCTACCTTAATATAAGTGTATATGTGTATGAAGTTTTCTATTGGAGATTTAAGTCCCGACTCTTACCCTCCACATTCTACAAGCATTTATACTTGTGGAGTGACCATCACGCAAAGGATGTGTAGTGGTTTTGTAAAAAGATTGAAACTAATCAATTAGGTTTGGTTTCCATGACAATAATTGTAGAGATGTATGTATGCAATAAATTCCAAAATATTGAGCTAATAAGAAAGTGCATAGGTTTTAAATAATTGATTAATTATCTTAATTAATTAAGTGTTAAAAAGTGATGAATATTCTAAAAAATGAATATGGACTTCTAAGGGGATAAATTCATAATTTTAAGTTAAAAAAAAAAAATAAAAAAAAAAAAATAAATAAATAAAAAAAAACCCACAAGTTATAAAAAATGATCCAAAAGAGTCGCAAATCATCAAAACTCGAAATACGATATAAGGGATGGATTGGGTCCAAGTATCGAATTAGCACTTAGATGAGAGCCTTGAGTGCCAATCAGCATTAAAAGGCCTGGTTCAAGTGTCGATTGGCACTTGTGTTAAGTTCCCTCCAAAAGTCGCTTGATTATTTTATTTGTTTTCAACTCCAACTCCTAATTGAACAGTCTATCTGCGCATGTGCATGAAAATTAAGCCATGAAGAGTTTGAAACTCATCCAAATAAGGTTTTACTTCTTCTAAAAATAGAGAGGAGACCTCCTCATTTGCAATAGACAGTGAAATTCTTTGAAAGCTTTTAGGAAAGAGCCACTAAAGTGATTCCTGATCTTTTTCGTCAATCACAGCATTCTACCCTTAAACCATTTTCACTCCCAAATAAATGAAGACATATATAGTTATTTTGCCAAAAACTTCAGAGAACGGTAAAGAATACACCCACAAAAAAAAAATAATAATAATAAATTCTTAACAACACTTTGAATGAAGGAGATGCTGCCTGAATTGTCCCGACCCGATAAAGCCCTAAAAGTTGCATCTTTACTATATGCTTAAGTGTTGTATACAATGGAACCTAGTAAGTTATATATAGCCTATATGAGTTAGAGTTAGCAGTTAGGGTTAGGTCTACATGGATTTACAATATAATTGGACCGTTTTAAGTATGATGGATTAAAAAAATTAAAAGATAAAAAAAAATGTATTATATAATGAACGATAGAATATAATAAAAATGATTATTTCGCTTAAAGTGGAATCTCTTATCATTAGTGTTAAACAAAGTTTCTCCTCACCCCAAAATTTGGGATCCCCCATTTGCTTCGTCCTAATGGCTAATATTCAAACCAATTAGTGGGACTTCCCTTTGCTTTAGTAAGAAGAAAGTGGGGCTGGGGCAATATGGTCAGTTGGCGATGGGAAATAGAAAATCCATTTAAAAAGGCTTCTAAGGTGAAGAAGAAGGGAAACCAACAATTCATTTAAAACCATTTAAGAGGTAACAGCCAAAGCCAATTTTGCCAAGGCAAGCTAAAACTCTCAGACTCTCTAAAAGGACTTCAAACAAGAAAAGAAAGGAATTCATTGCACCACTATATCTCTCCCTCTCTCTCTCTCTTTCTTCCTCTCCCTCCCTCCCTCTCTCTCTCTCTCTCTCTCTCTCTCCAAATGGCAAATTTCAATAGCAGAATTTCCATCATCCATACTTTTCTTGTGTGTTCTCTCTATTTCTCAGGTAACCCTCTTTGTTTAGCGTTGTTCTGTTTTTGCCTTCTCGTTTTTTCACAATTAGTTCCTTAGTCTTGTTCTATGTATAAGGGCATGAACCCATTTTCATTTGACTTTTTTTTCTTTTTTTCTTTTTTTAACCTTTTGTGATCATTAATTATGAAGCACTCATTTTCCTCCCTAATAATGATTGCTTGTGTACTTCTACAGATTTTGGCTTTCTACAAGGAGTTACATCATTTGGAATCAACTATGGTCAACTGGGCAATAATTTGCCACCACCCGACGAGGTCCTCGAATTGTTAAGCTCTCTCAGGCTGACAAAAGCAAGAATTTACGACACCAATCCTCAAATTTTGTCAGCATTCGCCAACTCCAGCGTAGAGCTCATTGTCACAGTCGAAAATGAAGTGCTAGCTCAGCTAATGAACCCTCAACAAGCCCTTCAATGGGTAACCACCCACATCAAGCCCTACTTTCCAGCCACAAAAATCACAGGCATAGCCGTAGGAAATGAGATCTTTACTGATAATGATAAAACGCTAATGTCATATCTTGTTCCAGCCATGGTGAGCATTCACGGTGCTCTTGTTCAATTAGGCCTAGACTCACATATTCAAGTCTCGACCCCTACTTCTCTAGCGATTCTTGCTGAGTCGTATCCACCTTCGGCCGGTAGTTTCAAAAACGAGTACTATGGTACCATGTCACAAGTGTTACAGTTCTTGTCAAGCACCAAATCACCATTTTGGGTTAATGCCTATCCATATTTTGCTTATAATGGTGATCCAACTCGCATTTCTTTAGACTATGCGCTTTCCAATCCTAACGCAGGAATGATTGACCCTTATACCAAGCTACATTATGATAATATGCTCTATGCCCAAGTAGATGCAGCCATTTTTGCTGTTGCTAGAATGGGTTTCAATGGAATAGAGGTCAGGGTTTCAGAGACTGGGTGGCCATCAAAAGGGGACGCTAATGAAGTTGGTGCAACCCTAGAGAATGCTGCAGTTTATAATAGAAATTTGTTGAGAAGGCAATTGAAAAATGAAGGTACTCCATTGAGGCCTAACATGAGGTTGGAAGTTTATGTGTTCGCTTTGTTCAATGAGGATTTGAAGCCTGGACCAACTTCAGAAAGGAATTATGGTCTCTATCAACCTGATGGAACCATGTGTTACAATGTAGGCCTCTCTGCCTTATCAACTCCTTCCACAACTTCCTCAACTTCAACTGCTACCGTTTCTTTTACTTCTTCTTCCACTAAGGTAAAGCCATAGGTTCTTCTTCTTTTCTTTTCTTTTCTTTTTTTCTTTTTTTCCTTTTTTTTTTTAAATGAAAGTTCTTTAGCTTTAAAAAGAATCTATAAGGAAATAAGAAAGTGTACAGGAAAATAAGGAAAAGTGTATATCATTGCAACGAAGAGTTGTATATATTGTAATTATATATTTATGAAAAATTAATGCTATGGGAATGATTTATTGTTTATAAATTGTTTTATATATCGATGAAGTAATCTAATTCTTTTCTTTTCACCTTCTCTTTTTCCTCTTTAAATGTCATTTACTTTGAAACAGGCAGCAACAATGGAATATCAAAGCTTGGTGTACTGGATGTTTGTGTATTTGCTGACCATCCAAGTTTTTATGAGAAGATTATTTTAAGGAAATGGAAGTCATGTAAATATCACTTTTGGTAAGAAAAAAATGGGGTTTTTGTTCGGGTCTTCTTGCACTTCCCGTTGCAAAACATAGACCTCGTAAGTCTTAATGACTTTCGAGTACGAACATTAAACATGTTTTAAGTATTAAGCATGTCCCATTTTTCTCAAGTTAACACTACCAAAAACCCATTCCCAACAACATTGATGTGCATTTGAAAATGATATTTACATTATAAAAAAACGATTTCAACCTCAACGGGTCATATTAACTTTTATCAGATGGATATAACTTCCTTACGTCCTCGACCCCACAATGATTCGGATTGTACTACTAGAAGATGAGTTTATTATTTGTAATGGATATGGGGGCAAAACCATCATATCTTTGCTATTATTGCACAACTCTATCTAGAATTTTTATTTTTCAGCTTACTTTGTCATTTTATTATATTAGTAGTTTATGTAAAAATTTACGTTGTTAGAGAATTTCCATTTATCCAAAAGAGAATGGTTTGTTGTAACAATATTATTGTAGTGAGAATTACTTCATCTTATTGGTTGTAAGGGAATTCATAAAATCTCTCTCTCTCCCTCTCTCTCTCTCTCTCTCTCTAAATGTATAAATATATATATATATATATATATAAATAAATAAAATTCATGTAAGATAAATAAGAGATAATGAAAATCTAAAAAGTGCAAAAGGCTAGGCATTGTTTGGTTCTTTTTATTATCCTCAAGCGGACAATGGGGCGGCCCTAGCTAGCTTTATTCCCTGGCCAAATAACCGTCAGCATTTAGTCATTGCACCCCCTTTTTGCAAAGGAGCTTTTGAAGCTTTTGTTTTTTCTTTCTTTCTTTCTGTGTATCTGAGGTGGGCGGTGAGACATTGTAAGCTCAGCCTTAGTAGAACCTGATGCGGATTGGTCTACCAATTTGTCATCGATCAACCAACGTGGAGCACATGCAGCCCAACAATTTTATGGGACCCCACTAAGAAAAGAAAGCAATTCTTTGGAGGACCTTTTTCTTTGGCCAGTAATTTTAAGGGACCCCTCTGAAAAATTAAGGATATTTTAGCTTAGATTTATTATTTCTTTCTGAATCTATTAGGCTAATGACATGGCCTCGTGGACTGACTCATTTAGGTCCCGAAACATGTAAACTAGCTAGCATGTGCTTTTGTTTTATTCAATGCCCATGCATGCCATATAGGCCAATTTATCATTTGTGTTGATGACCATTTAAAGCATTACCTAAAAAATTCAAGAGGGTGAATTTAAACTAAATTTCTATAGTCAAGAAAGTTTCTTCATGATTCTTGAGTCTCCACTAATTGGTTAGCATGTGCTTTTGTTTTCTAAAAAAACATAGAAAAAATGTTTAAATTACTATCAATTATGAATTTGAATGATGTTACCACAACAATATATAAAATAAGTTTCTTAAGTGCTTTTATGTTTTGTAATAAAAAATTTGAAACATCAATTTGTAAGGTGATCTCTAATAAAATTTAATAACTAGAGCATTACTCAATTAGCTAGTTTTAAATTTGGAGTGGCGATTTGTGTTTATGAGTTGTGTTCATGTCATGTAAAGATAGGGGTATTCGAACAAATTACTTAATGATCCCTTTGGATTGAGGGAGAAGGAGGGGGAGTAGAGTAGACTTAGCACAAAATTAGCTTATTTTTAGTCAACTCTACTCTACTGTCCTCCACTCTTCTTCCTTCCCTCCTCCATACAAACTATAAATCTAACTTGACCCATTTGATAATTGTGTCAAACTCCTTCAATTCTAAAACAACCCATTAAGTGAGTTGATAAAATGTAATTCATTTCAATCTATTTAATACACAGTCTAAGAAAAATAAAGCTTAAAGAGTTTTTTTTTTTTTTTTTTTTTTTTAAGGGACTTTAGAGTTCTAACAAAGAATTTATCAATATATCTATTAAAATTCTTATAATTACTTAATTATATTTAGAATTCAAGTTATTTTAGAGAAAAAATAACATTTATTTATGTTAATTAGGTTATTTTGAGTTGATAGCAAGTCAAGCAGCTCAACGAGAAATTGATCTATTTATTAATCATATTAAGTCTGTCAACCTTTTTTTGACACTAACCCATTTACATTAAACAATAACTCACAAAAAACCACGTCGTGTTTGTGTTGCTTTACGGGTTGTGTAGAATATTGTCATCCTAGTTTTAAAGTTTTATTCCTTATTTTGTATAAATTAAATATTTTATTAAATTTTCTGTATATATTGGATTGGATGGATTTCATTTTTGCTGAGACCGACACCAGATTATTAACAAGTAAATAAAGCCTAATGTTTGACTGATCAACTAGACATGACTAGATAAAACAAATAAAATTCCATTCCCACGCCTAATGTCTTGGTTTCCTTTCGACGGGTGGGGCATTAGCGGATGGCTTTATGTAGCTTTCGTGAGCTTGATATCTAATGGGTTTTCTTTTCAATTCCTCAACATGCTATGGTGTGCGCGTTGCACTTGCATCATCTTATATCTTAAACTGTCCCTCATTTGCTGAAGAAATTGGGCCACACTCACCTCATGTATACGTGCAAATATGTGGAGAGAGAGTGACAGAAATTGGTACTCCAAAAGCTAATCCTATCTTCCATCCCTTCTTTTCTATCTCTTCTTTTTTCCTTTTGTCAATTAAGAGGCTAAAATCTTTCTGTTAGAGCATCACCATCGGTGGTGGAGCTATTTTACCACCTCAAATTCTAATTTAGCATGTAACATTGGTGGAGCCAAAGGGAAATATTTTTGCCTACAGTTCACTGTAGCAAAAAGGCATAAATATATATATATATATATATATATATATTTATTTATTATTTTATCACTTAGTTGGGTTTTGTGGTAAAGAGGGAGAGAAAGTGAGAAATAAATTAATAAAAAATGAATAGTATTTGACTGATAGTAAAAATAAGATCATTGATGTAGGATATGTTGTGAAATTGTGTATTAAAATAGATAAATTAACTTTTTGAGGTGTTAATTGCTAAAATTTTTAGCTCTACCGATGTGAATGCTTGAAAGAAAATTGATAAGTCAAAAATGTATTGACCCCTTTAGTAAATTAATCAATTAATTAGCCAAGTGAATTAATTAGATTCAATTACATGCAATAAGTATGGAAGTACAAACAAATCACCAATTAAACTAAATGCAATGGAAAATAAATTTAACATTGGTAATTTATTTACGAATGGGAAAAACCACTAAAGCAAAACCTTACCGGGTGAATTTAAGGTCACCACTCCCGAAAATTCATTATTATCAAAACAAGCAGTTACAAGTAAAAAGAATCCCAGTACCTAATACCAACCTACAGTTAAACCCTTACCCCAATACCCAATTGGACTTGTAATGTAGTGACAATCTCTCCTTTCAATGCACGGCTCCCAGTACGTGACTAACCAATCAATGCATGGATCCAAGTATGTGACTAACACACTAACTTGAGAAGTATGTTGGCTGCAAAGTTCTTCAATTCATCCAAACGATGAAGATTAAGAAACTCCTTGGTTACAAAACCCTTGGCGTAAAGACGCAGTAACTTCTACAATGAATATGATGAACTAGGGCAATTGTCTATGGTCACAATTTGCATGCACAATGATTTTGCATCAAGTTGCATAACCTTGCATTATCTTTGACGGTCCTTAAAATGATCTTTATATACATCTGGGGTTGTGAGAAAAGAAACCCTATGCAAATAACTTATATATGCATGAAAAACAGATCTGAAAATCTGAATTTCATAATTCTCGATAGATATTGTTTCTGTCAAGCAACTGTTGAGCACAAGCATTAAACCTCGATAGATATTATCTGTCGAGCTTTAATGAACATCACTTCTTCACTTGTCTCTTGGATAGATTTACATGGCTTTAATACTATACTTGAACTCTTATTCCTTGAAGTACTAAACTCATCCTAGATCTACCCAATTACAAGTAAAGTGCGTTTTGTCAAAAGATTAGCCAATTTACAATAACATATGTTCTAACAAATTTCACATATGTCTTAATAATCTTCTCCTTTGGCAACCCGTAACTAAATCACAATAAACAAATGAAGTACAAGAGAAGTCATAAATCACTAAACTCATAATCACTTGTTGAGTACAATAAAATCTAATCTTAACACAAACTCTTGAAAACTTTTTAAGAAGAGAGTTCATGGCATGATAGATTTTGACAACCTATCTTTCTGAAATACTTTAAACAAAACTCATCAAGGCATCTTAGTGTGAAATAGAAATAAAAGATTGCATACATAAAAAAACATGTGTATAAAGAGAGAAAAGAAACAACACATAGAGAGATAGGTGAATAACAACATACATCATCATATATATAAAAGAGAAGTACAATGTATGTTATCAAAAAAATGGTCACAAGACCGATGTACAAAAGGATACTATATCTAAGATAAAGAAAAGTACATAATTTTCATTGTATCCCTCAAAAACAAAAGACACTCCCCCTATCAAAAATGTCTTATGCTAACTCTCCTTTTAAATATATGACTACTCTCAACCTAAAATTACTTCCCCTTTTTGTCACGAATGACAAAGGGTAAGTCATTGAGAAGTCATCATTGCCTCATCATTGGAAGAGCTAGCATCATCATCCTTATCATCATCATCACCACCAAAACCATCATTAGCATCCTCGTCCTCAGAAGCCTCTAGAGAAGGAGAGGGAGATGGAAACGCGGTGAAGCCACCCATGCAAGGCTATCATTGTGCGATACGACTAACACGGGTGTTCACCTGATACAACTCAATAGAGAGTGTATCAAGGCGAGTATCCATGCGCTCAAGTTGCGCCATGACAGCCTCTAACATCACACCACCACTCAAAGAAGAGGGAGCAGAGGTGGATGGAATGGAAGGGGCTAGAGGAGTCATCATCTCAGTTCGTGGCCGCTTCGATCGACGCTTGCTTCGTCGAACAAATGCCGCACTAATGGCACCTATGACGGTGAAAAGATGAGAATCAGAGATAAAGATAGAAAAATGATGAATGATCTGTGTGATAGCCAAAGGGAAAATGAGCTTATCACGAGTCGTCGTATCTCTATAGACATTGATGAGAGAGAGAGAATGAAATGAGAAGAAAAGTTTATAGAGTGGTCCTTAATGAGGGATAGCAAAAAGCGAGCATGAGGTTTTGTAATGTAGTTATAGTGAGACAGTGGATGGAGAACGAATGTCTTCACCATGTTTAGGAATCTTGAACCTTTTGCAAAGCCAGCGCATGAGATGTTTTGGAGCTCACCCCATGAAGAAGGTGTCTCACAGAAGAAAGACAGAAGTTTGTCCTTGGACACAGCCCTCAAACGTGGACAAGCGGGGTAATCAGGATGTGATACCTGCGGAATGTGTAGTATCTCAGAAATAATCTCTGGAATAATTATGATACGTGTACCTCTAATATGCGTAGCAAACTGAGGTATAGAGGTATCGATACCATGCATGTTGAAGTAGAACTCTTGTATGATCACGGTAGGACATCTCACGAGTATCTTACATAAAGGTTCTCATCCCCGAATGTGAATGACAATGGGTAAAGCAATATCAGAAAAGTCCGATAGAATCATATGGCATTCCGAATGTATACCACATTTGGAGAAGTTCTCCAAGAAGTCCTGGTGGGCCTTCCCATCACAGAACTGAACAGAAATGTGGGTAGGATCAGAAGAAGATGTCCCGAAACGAAGAGGGTTCTGAGACGGAGTGGATTTGCGCTTAGGTGCCATGCGCAAACTATCCAAAAGAGAGAGACACAGACAGACAGACAGAGAGACAGAGACAGAGAGGAAGAGAAACAAAAAACATAACATCACAACCCAAAACAAGACAGATAGAAAAGAAAGGGCACGTATACATGAAAGATGCATGAACATGTGACGTGCTAAAAGAAATTGCATCATGGGTTCAACCCAATCCAAACCTAGCAACACACAATTTTCAACATTCAAACACACATCTAAATGCATGAAGCATTGTGAAAATGCAAATGGAATGCAATGCATGATCATATAGCAACAAATAAGCAACACCCAGCCCAAATATTTCACAAATATCTCAAAAGTTTTCAAAAAAACCAAAATTTCACAAAATCCCCAAAAAACTAGGTCTAATGCGTGAAATGCATGAAGAATGAGGGATTAAGAGATCATAAAAAATGCACAGACTAAGCCAAAATCCAAGTGAGGAAGATGAAAAGAGTGATAAAAGAGTGTTTGGAGAGAGAGAGAGAGAGAGAGCTTTTTTGTCAAGAGAGATGAAAAAGTGAGATCTAATTTTGCATTGAAGCTATTAAAAAAAATCGTAGCTCGATGGATTGAGGATCTGTTGAGCACTAAATCTCGACAGATATGAATCTGTCGAGGTGATGTCGAGAATCTGTTGACGGCAAAATCAGCTTAATGGATCGAGAAGTTATCGGCCAGATAGAAACTTTCTCGATGGATTAAGAATCTGTTGAGAATCTATCGAGACAAATTCCAGATAGCTTGATGAATCGAAGATGCGATAAGATTTGTCGAGAAAAGAAGTCCAAAGGTCTCGATAGATAGCCACTGTTGAGGATCTGTTGAGAAGCTATTGAGTTTGATAAAAAAAACAATTTTTCAAAGAGAGGAAAAACATATAGAAATGAATGCAATCAAGCAGGCTACTCAACCAAAGATCCAAACAATATGCTAAGCTCTTAAAAACATCTATCAACAAAAAAAAAAAAAAAAAACAAAGCATTCATGATCCAGGACACACACACACATACTAAACAAGTCTAACCAATTTTATACTTCAAAAACAAGTCAAGACAGTTTAGTGAGTACACATTAATACATGTATCGCTTGTGATGGCCAAATCACATTATACCTGTACATGTATCAAAAGTAGTAAAGAATTTGCATGTTGTGTGTGAAAATATAGCAAAGGTGCATACGTGTCTCATGCTATGACGATTTGAGATATGAGGAAATCAATTTAACTCACACACAATCATAACTGCTTAATAGGGATTATCATCTTCGAGGTACATCCTATAACTCCCACATCTCCTAAAAACATGCTTACAACCATATTTAAAAACATTTTGATTCTTTTTTCTTTTTTTTTTCTTTGCATATTTTCCTTTTTGAGCATATCATATATGGGCATATGAGAGAGAGAGAGAGAGAGAGAGAGAGAGAGAGAGAGAGAGAGAGAGAGAGAGAGAGAGAGAGAGAGAGAGAGAGAGAGAGAGAGAGAGAGAGAGAGAGAGAGAGAGAGAGAGAGAGAGACAAGAAATACCCAATTATGTTAAGTTTTAAACATCACAATTTTGTTATGCCAAAGCATACAGAAGTTATTCATGATTGGCAGGTTTTAGTGTTGAGATAGTTATTTATACTTTTCTCTTAGGATTTTTTAGTCCTTTCAGTCAAAAATAATGATATCAGTGTTAAATACAAGAGATTACTAAATCATACTCATCATAAACACGAGCCATAAAGTTCAATTGCTTAGTTGTGCATTGAGATGCTCATCTAAGTTACAAAAGATACAAAGTTTAAAAAACTTTTGTTTCAATGGCCATCCAAAGTACACAACTACCAATGTACACAAAACACACTATTTTTGTATTTCTCTTATTTTCCAATTTTTTTTTTTTATTTTTATGAAAAACAAAATAAAGTAAAATTGAAAACAAACAAACAAAAATATGTTAAACAAAACATAGCATAAAACTAGACTGACTCAAAAACAAATAAGCAAAACACACAAGTAATGCATAAACAAAAAGCGGGAGAGAGAGAAAAAGTGATTAAATCACTTTGAGCATTTTTCTTTCCACACCTTAGAAGAACATTTTCTTTGAGTGAACCTTTGATCTAGTGGTAAAGGAGAAGAGTTGAAACTGTTCAAGTTCGAAAAGAACATAAGGGCCTTAAAAAGATCTCCAAGAGAAGCAAAAGAGGATGGAAACTGATTCTAGTTTCCAGACGAGATCATATTATTGCTTTGTTGAGTGGCTAACTACTTGTAGCAATTTGGACGAGTATGCCCTAAAGCTCCACAGTGATGACAAAGATGCTGCTTCTTCTGTTTAGACTTTTGGTTACTACCCTTCTTAGTCCTAGGGTTTTTATTCTCTTTCTTTTCAAGTTTAGGGGGTGTACCTAAAATAGATTTGCCCTTGTCTGCATTCTCACTAGCTATATCAGTTTTTCATTCATTGTTTTTAGAATTAACATTATTAGCAGGTGAGACAAATACAGTAGTACTAGAAGAAGCAATATTAGACAAAAAGAAATCAGATCCCAAGCCAGTTCTATCAGAAGCAAATTTCTGAAAGCTAAGCACCTCATCAAGCTTTGCACAAGAAGTCCTCTCCAATTGAGCTCTAACTTGAACCAGCTCCACTTCAAGCTTCTTGGTTCTTTCAGCAAGAAAGTTTTTCTCGAACCGCAAAGCTCCAATGGTCTAATTTGTTTCATCAAACTTTGTGGAGAGCTCCTTTCGATCTAGTTCAGCATCACTCAATTTCTTGGTGGCCAGCCTATATAGTTTCTCATAGGCTGTATGAATATCATCTTGATCATCCATTTTCTCAAACTTAAAGTCCACCAAGTCCTCTTCATCATCTACTATTTCTAAAACCCCATCAGTAGGATCAATTGTAACAATGAAGGCATTCAAGATTTTCTCGTCATCATTGTCATCTGAATCATCCTCAGGTTTGGTGTTACTCAAGGTAGTAGCAAGGGCCTTACTTTTCCCAATAGTCTTGAGATATGTTGGAAATTCTTGTTTATTATGTCCAAAACCTTGACATTTGAAGCACTTTGGTCTGGAGGGAATAGTGTACTGACCGTCATCCTTAGCATCCTTCTTCCTTTTACCTTAGCTCTTGAATTATAAAGAACCAGATTGCTTTTGGTCCTTGTCGAATCCTTTTGCATTGACATTCTTCATAAACTTTTTGAACTGCCTCGTAATATGGGATTTCATCTTAGAATCTTCAGAAGACTCATCGGTATCATTGCTTTTAGCCTTCAATGCCATACTCTTGCTCTTACTCGATTTCCCAATCCTAGTCAAACCCAATTCATAGGTTTGCAAGTTGCCAACCAGCTCTGTCAAAGGAATTTTATCAATGTCCTTTGATCCCTCAATAGCGGTGATCTTGGCATGGAATCTCTTTGGTAGAGATCTGGGCACCTTTCTTACAACCTTGGATTTGGGAATGGTTTCCCCAAGATTAAAGGTGGAGTTGACTATGTCCTTGAGCTTGGCATAGAACTCATCAAACGACTCATCTTTCTTCGTCTTAATTTCTTCAAAACTCGTGGTAAGCCTTTGAAGCTACGAATTCTTGGTAGCCTTAGTCCCTTCATAGGTTGTCTAGAGGATAGTCCATGCTTCCTTAGCAGTTTCGATAGAGGATATCTTCATGAACTCCTCATTGGTGACCGCACTGAATAAAGCATTCAATGCTCTGCTGTTGAAGTTCACCGCTTTGATCTTGGCATCATCACAATCAGCCGTTGCTTCCTTTGGCTTGGTCCAGCCTATCTCCATAGCTTGCCACACCTTCTCATCTAAAGACTGCAAAAAAGCTCTCATGCGTACTTTCCAATATGCATAGTTAGTGCCATAAAGAAGGTATAATTAGAGATTGTCCTCTATTCATGACAAACAAGGGTTAATGGATCACACAACAAAGATTAATCCTAATCAGAGTGTACCACTTTAATACCACTTGATAAGCCAAGAATGTACTGACCCATTTGGTAAATTAATCAATTAATTAGCCAAGTGAATTAGTTAGATTCAATAACATGCAATAAGCATAGTAGTACAAACAAATCACCAAATAAACTAAATGTAACGAAAAATAAATTTGACACAGGTGATTTGTTTACGAATGGGGAAAACCACCGAGACAAAACCTCGCCGGATGAATTTAAAGTCACTACTCCCAAGAATCCACTATTATCAAAACAAGCTGTTACAAGTAAAAGGAATCCCAGTACCTAATAGCAACCTATAGTTGAACATTTACCCCAATACCCAATTGGACTTGTAATACAGTGACAATCTCTCATTTCAATGCACGACTCCCAGTACGTGACTAACCAATCGATGCACAGATCCAAGTACTTGACTAACACACCAACTTGAAAAGGATGTTGACTGTAAAGTTCTTCAGTTCATCCAAACGATGAAGATCAAGAAGCTCCTTGGTTACAAAATCCTTGGCGCAAAGACGCAATAGCTTCTACAATGAATATGATGAACTAGGGCAATTGTCTCTAGTCACAATTTGCATGCACACTGACTTTGCATCAAGTTGCATAATCTTGCATCATCTTTGACGGCCCTTAAAATAATCCTTATATATGTCTAGGGTTGTGAGAAAAGAAACCCTACACAAATAACTTGGATATGCGTGAAAAACAAATTTGGAAATCTAAATTTCGTAATTCTTGATAGATACTATTTTTGTTGAGCAATTGTCGAGCACAAGCATTAAACCTTGATAGATATTATCTGTCAAGATATCTGTCGAGCTTTAATGATCAGCAGTTCTTCACTTGTTTCTTGGACAGACTTGCATGACTTCAATACTAGACTTGAACCCTTGTTCCTTGAAGTACTAAACTCATCCTAAATCTACCCAATTACAAGTAAAGTGCATTTTGTCAAAGGATTGGCCAATTTACAGTAACATATGTCATAACAAGTTCCACATATGTCCTAACAAAAATAATGAAGAAAGTACTCAGAAATCCCTCAGGGTAGGAAGTTGCAAACAGTATTATTATTATTTTTTTCGTGTTAAAGTGTAGAACAACACAATTATGTTTAAGTTGCACGTAAGAATTAAAATAGTTTCAGTATTGTCCCATTAAAAGCAAAGCAACAAAAGACTAGGACAAAGTATCTTAAAGTAATTCCCTTTTGTTGTTGTTGATAATATCCTATATTAGCTAAAGCATTTGTGCAACGATTCACTTCCTACAGATAGATATGTCTAACTGTCACTGCCCATTGTCTAGTCCAGAAGACTCCTGCAATATCACACACAAGATCCAATGTTAGAGGAGGAGTGCTAAACTACTAATATCATTTTTTAACCAATAGGCAACAAAATGAATCGATTCCCACTTAAACATTTGATTAACCCTTTGTCCATGCATGCCAGGACTAAACTTAATGGATTTTCTAATGATAACCTAGGACTAATTAGAGTCACCACTGCACACCTTTGGTGTGGTGGTCACTCCATAAGTATAAATACTTGTAGGGTGCGGGATGGTAAAAACCGAGATTCAAGTTTCCAGAAGGGAGTTTCACGCGATATGTGAACTAACAAAAATATTTCAATAGTACAATTAAAATAGAATAATGATATATATCTATATATATATAGTACAAAATAAAATAACAAACACTATTTTAAGTTGCATGACAAACGTACATAGTGTAAGTAAGTTAAAATTTTAGCAAATCAAAAATCAAAGATGATCCCCTCCATGTCCACCACCCCCCCCCCCCCTCCTCTACATCAAGGGCACCTCCTCTATCATGAGCAAGTTGATCATTCTGTGTGAACTTGTTGTGGTAGCAACAACAGAGGAGGCTAACAACAAGAGTTATCCGTAAAAAACTAGGTACTATTGCAGCAAAACCCACAATTATTAGAATGTTATTCATTCTAAAAAGGAAGAAATATCAGAGGTATTGAATGAAGGAAAGCTAGAAGCCTAGGTTATAGGCTTTGGGGAAAAAAGAATGAAGGAAAGCTATGGCAAAAAATAAGCAAAAGTACCAGGTTTTTAGTACTTGGTTTGAGAGAGTAGATTTTGGTTCAGGTTTAAACCAAGGTTTTGAGAAGGAAGAGTAGATTTTGGTTCGGGTTTAAACTGAGGTTTTGAGAAGGAAGAACCACCAGTGTGATGGTGATGATTGGCGTACACCACGGAAGAGCAAGGAAGCTCCACCCGTTTAGATCGGAGAGAGAAACTCGAGGTTAAGAGAGGAGCGTTAGGCCGAGAGATTAGAGAGAGGGGTTTAATTAGAGGTTTCTGGAGTTGGCTTGTCGCTGAAGTGCCGAGAATGGCTGACCATTGTGGTCGGCGATGAGAGTTTTTGAGTTTGAGCTTCGGCCATGGAGAGATTCTAAGAGAAACGGCCAGGGTTTTTGGAAATGATATTCCTAGTAGAATTACACTTTCTTATTTTAAACTATGCATTAAATTACATTTTACACCTCAAACTATTTGAATACACACTTTATACTCTAAATTATCACACTTATTACATTTTGCACCCCAACATTAATTTCATTGTTAAAGTAGATGAAAAATAATACTCCATCCGTCCCACTTTTTTTGTCCTATTTGAAATGTCAAACTTTTTAAGGGAATATCATTTATTGTCTTGTCTACCTTTTAAAAATGTATAAATTTCCAAAACTACCCTTAAAAAAATTTATCAAAAAATTGAATTAGTAAATTAATAGGGGTATAATAGGAACATTAGTAAATTAATGATTTTTATTTTTAGAAACAGGACAATATTTTGGGACATCTCAAAATAGAATAGAGGATAAAAAAAAGTGAGATGGAGGGAGTAGCACATAACTTGCACTAGATTTTTTCTTAGATGTAACAAATCTATTACAACAAGTTTTGTGAAGTAATAGCCTATACTTACAAGATTTTCAAAATAGTAAATTGTTTATTGCAACAATATATATAAAAAAAATCATCGCATCAAAGTTATTATTAAAATATTTGGAGTTTATTGCAACAAAAAATTTTGTTGCATAAACTTATTACCTCAAATTTTATTGCAACATCTTGTATCAACTATTGCAATGACTCTAATGTTATTGCAATGGTTTTTTTCGTTGCAATAAACATTTTTTCTTGTAGTGTAATAATGGAATAATAGATTACAAAATAATTTAAAATAAATAATGAACCTCCTAAATTTAAAGGACAAAAGTTGACTACAAACTTGCAATTGTACCATAAGACTACAATTTTCTTTTTAAAAAAAAATTAATATTGTTACATATTTTGAAAATCTAACAGTTGTATTGCATATTCTTTACACTCTTATTCATTATGGACATATGCAATGTGCCTATTAGGTTTCTTTGGAACTTACATTTGTTTGGATTTTCATATACTTCTTCTCTCCTCTCTTCCCATCTAAACATAATTCATAAACTCTATGTATATGTGACATAACTATTACATATATATATATATATATATATATATCGCATACGTGGGCCAAAATGGGCAAATGCCCTTTTCGTGCAAAAAAATCAGCGTTTTGCCCCCTTTCTCAAACTAATTAGGGAAATGTCCCTGTTTTGAAACTTGATTTTCTCAAAATCGAGTTATAGCAAACTGAAAATTAAAAAAAAAAAATCTGGAACTCGAGTTTTTTTCTTAAGTCTAATCGCTCCATAGAGAGCCCTATAGTGGCGTTTTAACATACAAGTTTTTTTCTTAAGCCTGATCACTCCATAAGGAGCCCTAAAGTGGCGTTTTTTATGGAATTCGAGCTCTATGAACTCGAGTTCCATGCTTTTTTTTTTTTTTTTTTTTTTACCTATAGCTATGTTTCATGGAGGCCTATAGTGGCGTTTTTAATGAAACTCAAGTTTCATAAACTCGAGTTCCATTCAAATTTTTTTTTTTTTTTTTTTAATTTTTTAAGTTTGGTCGCCCCATACTCAATTTTCTACAAATTGAGTTTTGCATTGAAACTCGATTTTGAGAACATCGAGTTACAAAAAATGAGCATTTTCCTAATTAATTTGGAAAATAGGGCAAAACGATAATTTTTTTGCACGAAAAAGGCATTTGCCCATTTTCTCCCGCATACATGCGATCCAATCATTAGTCATCAAGGTGGTATATATTTCAATTATTTGCCCACTTTTGAATCTTTTTGTATAAGAACTATCACCCTTTTTTTTTTTTGTTACATCAAATTCAAAGACAATTTATATGATAATAAATTCATTTAAATTAATATCACATGAAAAACTGTCTAAAGTGCTCATTCTATGTGTTTTCTGAATAAAGTGATATAGAAAAGAAAACATTATAACGTTTATTTTTAATCTCAGTCTTTGGATCAATTTTTTTTTTCTTTTAATTTTTTACCTTTTCAACTTTTTCCCCTTACATTAGAAGTGTAATATACTTGTCAATATCCAAATTCGTCTCCAAGACTTCCTTCTCAAGTTTTGATAATTTTTGTTTCTAAAAAATAAAAAGTTTTGATGATAATTTTCGGTGGTTCAGATGTTGACAACTTGACATGATGGATGCCATAAGCTACCTAACAAAGACAAAAAGTTGGGCAACAGAAAATTTATACTGCTTTTCGGTCATTAATGCATAATTACCAGATGATTTACTTAGTGCACTGATTTGACATTGAGAATATTTGGCACTCTTTTGGGAACATTATCGTCCTTGGTGAACTATTGGATGAATCATGGGTTGCCGCATTAACATAATATTGAGAGTGCCACGGATGAATTATTCATGATGGCAAGAAATTTTGTGCTTGAAAATGGATTTAGAGTTCCTTCTAAGAAAAAGAGAAAAGGATTAGAGTTGAGCAAGTTCCATGCATGTGGGAGGTGGGAACCTTTCTTGTCATGATGTAATTTTTCTGATGAGTGTGTCTTGGTCTAAAACTACAAATATAATCGAACAAGAATTCACGTGATCTAGGGTTTGAGCTTTGAACCAAGCATATTGTGTTGTTTATGGCACTAATTGAATGTATTTGTGTTCCATCGACGGAATGTGAATGTTGTATACATGTTTCTACCATAAATATTGGAGAACATATTTTTCTTTTGCAAAATTAACGTATAAAATTACTACTTAATTGGTAAAAGATTTTGCTATCTAAACAATGATTTGCGTTGGAAGTTCAATTAATAATAATAAAAATCCAATAATAATTTATTAGTCTAATGATAAAAAATAATCATGAAGATCTACAAATTAAAACAAATCAATAAATAAACTGCTTTGCATGCAGGATAGGGATTATGAGAATGCATACTCATATATTTGATAATTATGATAATCTAGAGCCTAAATTTTTATCCGTGCCTATTCCGCATGCGCTTTTCTCTCCTCATATTCTTCATTGGATGGTTTGGATGGACTTCGCAGTTTTTTCCTGACTAATATTTGAGAAGCATATAACGATGGTGCAATCATGAGCCACATTTAACAAAAAATGGTGGGCTTCTATACATTTGTCTTGTATCCAAAGGCGATTCCTATATGATTAGTTGAAGCATCCTTCCTAAATCGTTCAAGATTTTATTCTTCTCTTATCCTATAGGCAACCAAATTAAAGTCATCAGACTGCCCAAAAAAAAAAATAATAATAAAAAACTAAAAAAATTTAAGTCAACTGTAATTCCAAACTCATGCATTTAGGTGAAACCAATTGAATCCTTTAGAGACTGGAGATAGGAAAAAAAAATTATGGAAGGTACTCGTATCACAAGTTTAGAATCAATTTCCACTTAGAATTTCCCTTTCACCTACTTGCCTTGTAAATTAATCAAAAAACAAAAAGTTATCAAAAAATATTATTCGAAAGCCGGCATTTGTTGAAGCCACGCAACTCTTCGATGTTATGAATGGTGATGGTAACTAATTGAATGCCTTTTCTGTGTAGAATAGAGCTAGCTAGAGAATCCTTTCTTTGATTCCCAAAAGGGCCAAAAGGCAACGGCCGGTACTGCATGTGGAATTTAATTTCTTGATAATTGTGATTTTAATAAGAGTATAAATGATCGGTTGATTTGCTTCTGGCCATGTTTAGGTGGGAATATGATTAGGCATTGTTTTAAAGCTACCTTTGATTTGCATAATTTGAGGAAGATGCTTTTTTTTAAAGTGATAAGAAAGTTATATTATACGGTTATAGCAAAGATTTCTTTAGACTTGGACCAAAGGGATTGATAACACTTTGAATATGGCCAGTTTAATTAACTAGAGCAAACCTGGAAATAAAATAATAAAAGGGATTTTTTCTGGAAAAAAAAATTATCAAAAGCCAAAACAATAATACGAAATCAGCCTAATTCTTATGAATTGTACATTGATTATGGGCTACCATACTTGTATCTCTTTTAATCCACTAGGAGTGTATAGATCCTATAGAATAAATTAGCAAAATTTTATTCATTATTAATAACAAAATGTCAAAAACTTACAATGAAGTTCTGTAGTGGCATAGGACCATAGGGGCTATGGCTTTTTGTCGGGTTACAAAGATTGAGGATGTAAAGCTAGCTATTATTGAAGGGGATGACAAGTTAGTACTAGATTGCACGTCAGATTCGATTAGTTGTTGAATTGAGAAGTCTTCCAATCGATTCATGATAAAGTGTAAATGCCAAAGGTTGCCAAAGGTAAAAAAGGTTGTCTGTCCTTCAGAATATGATCCGTACCTCTCTTTGCAATTAAAGTGCATTCCACCGCAGCAGCCTCAATGTAGGAGAGAATATTTAAAATCCTCACTCACCAACAGTGTAACAATTGGTACATAGCTAGGGTTGCAACACATGTAAGGCAACGGTATAAGTTAAACGTGGTAATTAACAGAAGAGTGGTCATTCTCAGGTTATGACTAAATGTTAACGATGTGCAAGGAAAAAATGCCACGTGAGGAGAAGAAACCGCCAATATGGCCTCAAATATAAATAGAGGACTCATTCCTCATATCAACACATAACTTTCATATCTCAAAAGCTACTCAACAAAGATTTCTATCTTGCAATTGTACTTTGTTTTAGTTCTTAGTATGTTGTAAGGCATTACTGCAAGTAAATATATTGATTCTCATCACTCTTTCAACTTTAAGATCTATTTGGATACCGCTTATTGTTGAAAACTGAAAACTAAAAATACTATAACAAAATAATTTTTAAATATATAAATAGTATCGTAGAATCCAAATTTATATTGAAATATGTGTTTGGATGATTTTTGTGGGTTCGTGAACAGTATTATGGGACCCACATTTTTTCAACAAAATGCACAAACGCAACGCTTCCCAAACACACACTTATAAAGCTTTCTTAGATTCAAAATAAGTTTTTTTTTTTTTTTTAATGAGAATATTCATAGCGAGTTCTTGGTGGTGAAGTTCATAGATCTTTAAAGTCTTTTATTGAATTGAAATTTATTGTTTCACATCAATGTCCTCTAGCAGCCTCATAATGTAGAAAACTAAAATCGACCACATGATTGACCGAGTTCAATGGAAAACCAGTTTGAGAACAAGTTTTTTAATTATGAGAAATAGAGGGTTTGCTAGAACCAATCATGGTTAATCAACGATGTGCTCTAGTATTCTTGTAATGTATTACTATTTGGAAAATCAGACTAAAATCAACTGGTTCACCCAAGTTAACTGGGAATTAGTTGGAGAGCCAATGTTTTAATTATGAGCCGTATGAACGGTGGCTGAACCGAACAATTTGCTAGAATCAGTTATGGTTTAATCTTAGTCCTAGCTAATTTTTTAATATGAAAAAACAATAAAACGAAGATTTTACATCTCAAATTAGAAAAGGAAGCAATTTTTTACTCACATTAATATTGACCACTAAGCCAAGGTTGCGTCATGATGCTCCAATTTGGTAAACTAAATATTTGAACCAATTCAAAAGAAAGCCATACCAACAAAATAAAAAGACTTTCATTAATATATTTGTAATTTTTATTATGTAATTTTATTTAATTAGCCATCTCAAAAGAAAATATAAATAAATAATTCTAGTATATTCATAATTTTTACTTAAAGAAATTGATTATAATTATATTGTTCATTTTTTATGCTTTATTGATTTGAGACGACAACGGCATGGTTTTGGCTTCAATGTCCAAGCAATTACCATAGTTATACTCGGCCTTGGAGGTGGTGGCAATGGCTGCTTCAACAGCACTATCGTTTGCATCACAGCTGGGTTTTCATCGTGCTATCTTGGAGTTTGATTCACTTACATTGGCCACGGCACTGAGAAATAAAAGCACCTTCCCTTCTCCATATGGTTTGCTAATGGAGGATATTAAATTTCATGCTAGTTTTTTTATTCAATTACTCTACTCTCATGTAAAGAAAAAGGGTAATAAAATTGCGCATAATTTAGCCAGACACACTCTTTGTATTTCAGATTTTTCGATGTGGATAGAGGATGTTCCACCACCCTTACTTCCTGTAGTCCTAGAGGACATTGTTGGATTTTCTTAATAAAGCTTAAAGTGTTTTCTCTCCAAAAAAAAAAAAATGAAAAAAAAAAAAAAAACTTTCTTATATAAGTAGTAAAATATGCTTGAAAACTATTTAATTATCCGAAATTTTTTTTTAATCAAGATTATTCATTTAAAAAAAATTCATTTATTTAATATTTTATTTCATTATTAAATATTTATCATGTTATCACAGTCCAACCTTCAGTAGAACCTCAATTAAATCTTAAGATCTTCAACCGTTTTATTTTTCAACTCTTTGAATGATTCAATTTTAAAAATTTTGGTATAACTTTGAATCATTTAACTTTCCTGTAAACTTGTAGTGTCATTGATCCCTTAACATAGCGTTTCACACACTTGCATTTTTAAAATATGATTTCAACGTAAGTGTATACTACATTACTTGTAATAATAATTCTCCTTTTTATTTTTTTGAGAAACATAATTCTCGTTTTTCTAATACAGCCAATAGACTTTGACCACGAGAATGAGCTCACATTGACTATTCCTCCTCAACCGTATGGATAGGCATATATATATACCTCAAAATTCAAAATCTCTCAGCCTCACTCACTCTCTCGTAGCAAATCGCAATGGCGCTTTCCTCTGCATTCCGCGAGCGCCTCGAGCAAATGGAACACACCAGATACCAACGTCTCTCTCTCCTCCAGGTCAGCTCCCCAATGCCAACCCTAATCTCTCTCCTCTGTTTGTTTCGTCTCCTATAAATTTTCTCGCCAACCAAACAGATCAGTAAATCCCTAATTTTGTCAACCTGTGTTCACCACGCCAAAAAAAAAAAAAAAATGATCGCAGGCAGAGAGAGAATTGCAAGCGAGCAAGTCTCAGGTCTTGGCGTCAAAGCACGCAAACATCAGGGCCATGGAACAAAGGTGCTTGATACTCGACCAAAAGATCGCGTCTCAGAATTTCAAGATCTCGGCCCTCAAGTCCCAAATTGAAAGCCTCGATGCGAAATACTGTTCAGAATTGCAAGATTTGAGGTGAGTGAATTTAATTTTGTTCACATTTTCCAGTGGTTGAATTATGTAATTGAAATAGACTTGGTTTTTTGGTTTTGGTTTTGGTTTTGGTTTTTAGGGTTTTGAAGAGTGAGGTGGAGGAGCTTGAGGAGTTGGAGAAGGAGAGGGATAGGTTTTACGAATTGAAGAGTTGCGAGATGAAGGAGTTTAAGGAAAACGTAGAGAAGTTCGTCGTGGAATGTCAAATGCGCGTTGAGGAATTGAGGAACACTGTAAAAGAGGTGATGAGTATGGCTGTCAAACTCCAATTGCATTGAATATTCTTTGGATGAATTGTAAATTACAGCATGCTTATCAGTTTACTGTATTTCGGCACATTCACATTTGCATGTATATTAGATAAAGAAAGTATCAGGATCAAACAATCTTTGTTTAAGTGATTGCTGAACATCTTTTGCTTGAGAATTCTTGATGCTTAGACAGCTTCTACACAAACCTTGAAATAGTTAAATTAATAGACAGAAGTTTCTTCCAACTTGGTTTGAGGAAATTTCCTCCAATTTTTCAACCTGCTACTTGGCGATTCAAATGACCATCCACAAGTGCTTTTAATTACATAACGTATTTGACAGTTAAACAACTTATCTAAATGACTTAATAGATCATCCATTTGAAATGCACGTGGATGTTCGTCCGAATCACCACTTAAAGAGTTGGGGGATTCTTCCAAATTTGTGTGGAGAAAACTTTGTGTTAAATGAATAGTCAAGATTATCCAACTTATCTGAAAAATTATTTTAAATAAAGTCATCCATGTGATTAAGGTTCATTTGAGCAATGTTTGGAGAAGGGGATGTGTAATTGCTTTATCATATCATTGAGTCAGTTTACTCTAAGGCGCTGAATAAAATGGCATGATAAGAGGGTATACCTCTATGTGCTGAGGAAGGCTTTGAAATGAGTACACGCTGGGTATGCCAAATTTATAAAGAGAAGTCCTCCTGAGTTCCTAGTATACCTTCCTCATTTGATTAATTAAATAGTGCGTCATTCATTCATTCTTTGGTTAGCAATACTAAAGAAGAAATGAGCACTATACAACAAGAAGAACGAATCAGATATTAAATTAAGACTTGTAGTAAGTAGAAAGCCAAGAGATCTCTTCTAAGGAATGGATTCAGTTGTTAAACAATGAGAGGGCAGCTGTACTCCGATTACTTTTGAAGCTAAGTTTCATAAACCTGTTAGGCAAGCTCATAGTGTGCTGAGTAGATTCTCAATTGGGTCAGCATAAACTTCAACCTTGCAAAGCTCTAAAGAGGATTCTTGATGTCTTCAACAACGGAAGGGGCCTGCTGTCTCTGTAAGTAATATTTTTGTAAGAAATCCCTGTTGTTTTTCATAGAATTAAAAAAAATAAAATTAAATAAAATTTTAAAAAAAAAATGAAATTAGACGGTGGTGGTTACAAACTTCAAATTTCTGACTTATTAAAAAAAATCATTGGAAGTAAGCTGTCTTAGAGCCCTGTTTGAAGTGGATGTGAGTGATAGAATTTGCTGACGTATCTATCTCTATGGATCCTAAACCTAATAAACCCCAATGGATTATGCCCAATAAGCCTATATTTTAGATGAGAACAATAAATAAGAAGGCAAGTTTTATTTCAAGTATGTATTTGGCATTTAAAGTTTCCTATGAGGCTTTAGTCCCCCCCTTTAGAATTTTGAATGACCAATCCCTATAAGAAAATATTCATATTTTAGCATTATGCATCATCTATTTTTCTTATCCTTAGGCTGTGTTTGGATAGGAGGGTTTAAATTTAAGGGATTTGAAGAACCTTTGTTAGTATTGCTTTTAATTTAACAACACATGATGATGTGAGCTTTGAAAATTTTGCTCAAACAAAAGCACTTGTGATATATTATAGAATGACATCTTATATCTAGTCATTTCAAATCCACATATTAATAAAGCTCAAATCGATCTATTAATTCAATAACAAAAAAACGTCATTTCATACTCTATTCAAGTACTTTGAACTAAAAATTCAAATTCAAATTTTTCTCTTTCAATAGCTTTTTCCAAACGGACCATTAGTGTATTTTGATTCTTGATTTGGAAAATTTTTATACTTGCTTCTGTTCAAACATTTAAGATGCTTTCATTTTCCAGTTGAATTTAATAATGGCTCATTTATAGAACCTGCTCATGAAAGATTGGGTTTTTATTCTTCTTTTTCTGTAGGTTTGTTGTTGTTGTTGTTGTTGTTGTTCTTCTTCTTCTTCTTCTTCTTCTTCTCCCCACCCCCCAGTCCCCCCCACCCCAATTTGCTTCTGCTTCTTCCAATAGATGGATAAATTCTTTAATTTAATGAAATTCCCTTCTCCTTGTAATTATTTTACTGGTAAAGTTCTGTCCCTTATGAAAAATCTTTGTGTGGTTTTGTTGATCCTCAATTGTCTTACATTGATGTTCAAAAGTCTTGCAAAGAATTGCTGGGGGTGGTAAATCACTCTTCTCAAAGTAGTCTCTATTTATAGAGCTCACAGTGGGTTAAAATTAACTTATTGCAGCCTTCAACTGACAGTTCTTCTGGGGGGCATGCATTGCCAGAGACAATTAGGGTAATTTTACAGGTCCATGGACTGTTTTATCTGCTTTTTCTATGAATTTAGCCAGGGGAGGCTCTAGCAGCATGACTAGCTCCTAAGATGATTCGATGTAGAGATTGAAAAGCTATGTGCCTACATACTTTGAAGGGGATTCTCATGCAGTGATTAATACTACATAGAAGCTAGATTCCTGCCCTCCTGAGAGATCTCTTTCTACTTGCAGTGGACTTATGATCTCTCATTGTAATTTAGAAATTTGTATGTTGTAAATACAGCAACTTATTTTAACTCAAGACTTCAGAGGTTGCACATCCTTAGACGTAACATTGTCGAAAGCTCAAACTAACTTGTTAATTAGAGCCTTGGCATTAACATTTTAATGATATTGGACAACAATTTGAAAAATTAATGAAACTTGGCTGAGATAACTGTTTTATGTTTTGTGGCTCACCAATTGACTGTGGTTGTGATCATTAGTGTTCATGTCATGCCAAACTACCATTTCCATTATGTTTTTAGAGAGTCAGCAGGCTTGCAAAATGGAGCAGTTCCTGAACATTTAAAAAAAAAAAATTTAGAATCTAACATGATACTTGCCAGAGAGAAACTGAAGTTACAATAGAACTACCAAAAGGAATTACAATGGGGCTGTTTTTCCAGTGTTAATAACTCTAGAAGTAAAAGGAATGAAAACAGAATTAGAGTGATAAAGATTTTTGATTCATGTGGATTTTTGAATGATGAACTAACAATATTTTTTGTTTGTTCTTGATGGGTAGTTGTACATATAATGCTCCCATGATAATTTTAAAAGATAAATCTCTGTTACACAAGTTATTTCTAAGTAATATGATCCAACTAAAACCACATCTTTGACATCACTTGATTTTTCTTGCAGCTCCAGTCAAGCATTACAAAACTCCAGGGCGACAGTGGATATTTTAATAATTCTGAGATATCTGCTGCTGAAATGAGAAACTCTGAACTTATAGACGTGAAGAAGAATTTGGATAGAAACTTGGCTTCTAATTACCAAAAAAGAGCACAGTTACACGAGCAGCTTCAGAAAATATTGTATTAATTGCAAGTTTGCTGATAAGAAGGTGCAGGCAACAAAAATGAAAGCCATATTGTACAGAAGAAAGAAGTTTGAAAAGCATAGCCTATGTAAAGGGCATGACTCCGCTGTCCTCAATTTTTTATTTTCTATTTTCACTTCCCCCTCTTTGCTTCAAGTGGGATATGGGCATTTAACTGTTATCATCTTCCATAATTGGCCTCATGCTGAAGATGGTATAGCAGTAGAAAAGATTTTCCTTGTCAAAATAGAATGAGGATTGGTGCCCATGACATTATAAAATTAGTTTGTGGATCATGGGTATGAAGTGGATCAAATCAATTGGTATGTTCAGCTATTCGATGATTTGGATGGCAGACCTGACTAACATCGCGCTAAGGAATAGAACAATTAGGTAAGGGATCATATGGAAAATGATTCTTTCCATTTGTTCATGAAATAGAGGATCTATTTCAAAGTGAAGATCCATTTCTCCCTTAAAAATTTCATAGTTCTCTAGGTGAATATTGTGTCACCTAGTTCAAAAATATAGCGCCGCCTAATTTAAAATCAACTGTCATTCCTTATTTGTTGGGATGAGATTTTAAATGATGTGGCATCTTGTGCACTTTTAAATGCATGAAAATTAAATCTCACTATGAATGGACACTCTTAACTCTATATTTCAAAGTAAATTAAGAGAATACACATACAAGGACTTGGACCATGTGTTGTGATAGAAAGGGCTAAACTCATTCATCCAAAATAAATATACAGATAACCATGTAGTCCTTGTTTGTCCAATTTGATTTCCTTAGATATAAATCTCAACTTTTAAAATATAGTGACATCATATTGAGGAATGTATAATATTGTCAATAACAGATCTAAACCATTAAATAATTATTAACTTCTTTATCTATTTTTCCTTAAGCCTTTAGGTCGAACTCGAACTCAAACCCATCCCTTTATAAAGGAGAGCAGACCAAAAGCCCTTTTGAATAATTATCAGTCTTTTTGATATCAATAATGTTGATCCATACAGGCAGTGAGAACTGAGAATTCTCAGCTGAACCAACCAAATTAATCATTTATTAGGGCTCACTATTGACAAATAGCTTTGGTCTAGTTAAATTTAAGTCCCTTTCCAGCTCAACATTTTACGGCCCGAGCCTAATGATACACAATACCCAAGCTTGTAAACTAGAAGGCAATCGGCCCTATGGCCCAAGTCCCTTTAGCTCTAAAAGGCCCACTCAGCCGTGTTCCACTTCCTCGTCCTCCAACTTTGCCAATTGGCCTTTTCTTTTTCTTTTTTCTTTTTTCTTTTTTTTCTTTTTTAAGATAAGTTACCACAGTATTATTCAGTAAGAATCAAGCAATTTTAGGATCATACTCCTTGGCACACCTTTTTTTTTTTTTTCCCTACTATCTTATTTGATAGATTATAATTAGTTGTCTACAATTTTTCACATGGACCCATCACAAAAATATGTGATCTTATGGTATTTTTTGAAAAAAAATATTTTGTGCAAATATTGTATATGTAGTAGTATTTTTTTTTTTAATAAGAATCAAAAAATTATTTTATCCAATTTTTATAGGAGCCAAAACCATTTCAGTATTAACTTACCAAGTTTTTATTAATTTTTCCTAAATTCCAATTTTTATTGGCGGTTCCATTTTGAAGCCTTCAGTTACATACGTTTAGACTACTGGGCCCCATTCCCGACCAAAAAGAAAAAAAATAAAATAACTTCACGTGTCACTTTCTGGTGAGTCCCAGACTGTTATAGGGAGTAACCCTCCAGAACCTTCTCTTTTTAATTTAAAAAGCCCTAATCGAAATTAACATAAATTCGTATTACCCATTCTAGCATTTTCCATTCCCATATAAAACGGTCTCTCTCTCTCTCTCTCTCTCTCTCTCTCTGTCTCTCTGTGTGTCTCTCTCGGTTGATACTTGATAGTGTAAAAATAATAATTTTGGTTTTGTTTAGCTGAAGAAGCAAAAGTGAAAATGGCGGACGAAGTGGCGCTAGACTTGGAGGAGCTCCGTCACGTCCAAAGCATTGCGAAGAGACCACGCGTCCTCTCTCTCATCTCCTCCCAGATTGATAACCTCGACAAGGTTCTCTCCTTTTCTCTCTCTCTTTTTTTTTTTTTTCTCTAAACGTGGTTGCCAAATTGTAATCTCTAACTAGCTAATTATTGCTTTTGAAATAACCACAAATGCTCATATTGCCTTTTTTTTTTTTTTTTTTTTTTTTTTTTTGCTGCAATACAAAACTAATTTGATTAGGATTAAAATATATATATATATATATATATATTAAATTTTGTTATTTACTTGAGATTATATTTTTTATCTTATCCATTAGATGCGATGTTAACCTTATTGTTTCATTTATTGATTTTTTTTTTTTTAAATTATAAAATAGTGAATTTCTTGTTACTACTTTTCCTGTAAACAAGTTTATACTTTTTTTTCTTTTTTCTTTTTTTGAGATTAGATTTTATTCTATAGCTTTTTAATATTTAGTTATTTACATAAAGGAAAATGCTTTACTTGCTAACAAAGGATACAAATATATGAGATTTTCATGTTTAGTTTACTTCTAGGAATCTAATAGGAATTATTTATTCTTCCTAGGATGTCTTTATGTGACTTCCTACAAATATATTATAAGAAAACTAAACATGGGCCATGAATTAAGTCAAATTTGCTAAAAATTATAGTATAACACATTTCGGAATGACATATATAAAACTAAACTAAAATAATTATTTGAACTGATTGTGTTTCATGAATTATATTTATATGTTTTTTTTCTTTCAAACACTACCTCCAAAGCCTAGTCCAAATGAGAAGAGCCTTGTAGTTTAACTGACACCTCCTCATGTACAAAGTGCTTGGGGGTTTAGAGTGGAAAAGGTTCAAATTGTCAGTTAGCAGCTTCCCCGATTGTAACTCTTTGTTACTGTTATACTGCTTAATAACACTTTATTAAATTAATATTTAGAAAATCACATTGTTGGATTTTTTATTCTTTTTTTTTTAAAAAAACACGCATGCCAAATATCGTATTAATCTAGAGTCCCTTGATATATTTGCAACCAAGTATGAGAATGCACCGGAATTCTAACAGATTATTTCAAACCAATTGACCAGTTAGGTATATGTGGATACTACTCGTGCAATTGAATGGATCTAAATCAATGAATTTGTGTGCTTTACTAACTAAGCATTGGTGACATTCCTAACACATGTTTGATGAGAAAATTTCTTTCTTCCTTTATATATATATATATATATATATAATTTGGGTAGTATAATAATATTTTTGGTGTGTGTGTGTGTGAATTGAGATCTAGAGTTGAACTATGGGATAACTTAGAGTTATTCCTGTGGAAGTTGTGTCAACTGTTTCTGAACTTGTTTTGTTAATATTGGTATTAATATCCTTTCAAAGCTCCCTCTTATCCTCAGCACCGAAATGTGACCCAAATAGAGCATTATTTTGTGATTTATGCCTTTCAGTGCAGTCTTACTATGATGTCTATCATGGCAGTCTGCCTAGGGAGCCTAGTGACTTTTTGCTCTTGCAGTAGTTTTAATCTCACTTCATATTATCAAAAGTCAGAACCCTTAAAAACAGAGTTTAAGTCTAATTTCCCTTTTATATTGACTTCTTAAACAATTACTTTCTTCAGCTTTTACGAAGTTAACATACTTCAAAGGAAATGGCTGTCTGATGTGATAAATGACCATCAATGCCAAGATAAATGGTTGGGTTTTTTTTTTTTTTTTTTTTTTTTTTCATGTTTTGGATTTGTACTTGTCAGACATAGCTTTTAAGGAGGTGATTGGTCAATATTGATTAGTATAATTTACCTATATTTTGTTGAGTAATAAATTGAGCTCGGATACCCACTTTGATGAAAGGCACCAAATGGTTTGCAAGCTTTGGTCATCTACCCAATGTTGAACCATAGACTTAATCTAAAAGAGTGGTGTATCGGTTGTGTATGGTATCATAGGATAGTATTTGTGGTACTGTGTTTTGCTTGTGAAAACTAAACTGATCTTGTGTCTCCATATGCAGATTTTAAAAGAGGCTACCTCCACACCTCCCTCGCAAATTCCAACTCCTATTTCAACTGCACCTAAGGCACCTCTGACCCCAGCATTAAATTATGTTACACTCGGATCATTCAGCTGGGATCAGGATGATGACAAAGTCAAGGTAAGAATGCATGTGATTACTGAAAAAGAGTCAGAAAAATTTATTGACTAAGGATAAACATGGATGATGTCCTCAGACAGTTATTAGGTTCTAATCATTTCTATGCAAAATGAAATCAAATTTTGTATTTGGTCTCCAAAAGGCACTGAACCAAGAGTATAATTCAAAAATACATTTGTTTGTGAATTTTTTGTTTTCAATTTCTCAACTCTCCATTGTATTTCTTGATGACTAACAGTTTTGGTTCTCATTATTGTTTAATTCTTATGGTATGTATTGGTATGTATGACCATTAGTTGCTCTAATCATTACTTATCAAAAAAATTAGTTGCTCTAATCATGATTCTGCCTACTGCAGATATATATATTCCTAGAGGGAGTTGAACAGGAAAAAATGGAAACTGAGTTTAAGCCAATTTCTCTCGATGTCAAATTCCATGATGTCCAAGGGAAGAACTACCGATGTGCCATACCCAAATTGAACAAGGAGATTGTTCCAGAGAAGTGTAAGGTGATAATTAAGCCAACAAGGGTCACTATCATATTATTCAAAGCTTCAAAGGGGAACTGGTTAGATTTGCAGTTTAAAGAGGACAAGGTAATTGTATAGTGTGAGAAGTATCACGGTTGGATTTTATATTTTTCCTTTTCAACATAATCAACTAATTGCACTATTTCTGTAATGTTTTTACCTAATAGCTAAAGCCAAATCTGGATAAAGATCGAGATCCCATGGCAGGAATCATGGATTTAATGAAGGTGAGTTTCTCCTTGATTTATCATTAGCAACTTATACTCTTGGATGTACATAACACACACACACACACACACAGTATAGGACGTACTTACAATGTAGGGAAGTAACCATGTCCGCCTACAAAATACAACCACCAGAGGCTACTTTTAGACAGCATCCTTTTTTTTCTCTCTTTTTATTTTATTTTAATTTATTTTAAGTGTATCTTGATGTTCATATTGCAGAACATGTACGATGAAGGGGACGAGGAAATGAAACGAACAATTGCAAAAGCATGGACTGACGCTAGGTCTGGCAAAACAGCTGACCCCTTAAAGGGGTATCGCTGAACTAATGGTTCTCATTAGATGTATTGGTGTTTACATGTTTTCGTGATACATTTGCTGGCCTATATTTTTGTCATGAAGAGTATCATGGGGGTGTCATTTTGTGTTAAATTTGTTGGAAGCGTGTGTCTGGATTATAGCTTTGTGTCATTGTTATGTTATGAAGCAAGCGTGAGTATGGATTATAGTTTTGCTTCATTGTTATGAAGTATTATTGCATATAGCTTCTTTGATGTTCTTTTAGTGGATTTTCTTTTCCTATTTTTCTTTGTTCATTTTTATTTTCATTTGATATCATATTCAAGTTTACATGCAGTACGATATGTGCCTTGTTTTGTTTAGTTTGGGTCTCCAATTGCATGATGTTAGCTGATCAAGAAACGACCTTCAATAATTTCATCAGTGGGGGCTCTAAATTAGCATCTCTGGCAGTGCATGATCGACAGAGTATTAGGAATATTCTCTGCTGAAAATGATATATACTGAAATGGAGCCAAATTGGCTTCGTAAAGGTGTGCTCAACCCTACAGAGATGGAGCATACCTTTCAATTCCCCTAATTTTGTAATAGGTTGCATGCTACACTTTTGAATACAACACTTTTAAACTTCAATTGGAATTAATATTCCAATTGTGTAAATTATAATTATTTATTGAATAATGGACTTAAGAATTTAAATGAAACCCCTTTTTTAGACTGAACAAAACGGCCTCAACCTGAAGGCCCAACTTGAGCTAGATTGAGTTGCTTTTAAAGATACCATGGGTTGATAGATTTCTTAAATCCAGGAAGTAGGGTTGGGCTGAAAAATACCTCAAACCCAATCCAACCCGATCAATTCTCTCACTCCTAGTCAAGTTTTTCCTCTCTATAATCTCTATTAAAATGTTGTCAAATTGATTTATGAACCATAGGTGTGAAATACAAAGTTTAATTCATTATTTCCACTCTTCTATGTTCCACAAAGGGAAATGATTTGATAAATTTGAGACTTTAATTAATAAAATTAAAAATTTTGGACCTAATCTGGAACAAGATATAAATACAGTTTTTTTAAATTTAATTTCCTCTATTCTTTTTTCTTTTCTTTTCTATTTGAGAATCAATTTCCTCTATTCTTTATTTTGCATGATGAGGGGGAATTTTATATTCTATGCGCAATGGGCTCCAAATTACTAAAGATAATTAATTAGTCAAAACAAATAAAAGAATACACTCTTTGAATAATATTTTTTCTCTCAAAACTTACACCCCATTTATAACAAAAAAAGATCCTCTGAAATAAAATATAGAGAAATGATACTATTCCCTTTACAACAGATAGCCAAGATCACGAACTTTCCCTTTCCAATCATGTGAGCCTTCCCTAGTTGCTTTTACTTATTAGTCTAAACTCATGACAAAATATTTATTATGAATTTTTTTGTTTTGTTTTTTATTTAAGAAAATGATGGATCTCCTTGAATATTGAACTATCCTTCCACAAACTTCATTGATCCATCCAATCGATTTAGCACTCTTACATCCTAAATGAGCAGTAATTATCTTTTGTGCTTGTTCCAAAAGATACAACCTCATAAGCTAGAGTCTAGTAAGCTTCAAGTGGTCATCATTATTTAGAAATGATGTTAGCTGCTCAAATCTAACTAAACCTCCATTTAAAAGACCATGGAGAATTCTTTTTTCTTGCCTCCTAGAATCCCTTTTTCCCCTCATTTATACCATATTTTAAATGTTTCTCAACCTGATTTTTTTGGTTAATTTCCTTTGACTTATGTTGATTTGGTTAAATAGGTAAACTTTAAGGTAAAAGTTTAACATCTATTTAGTTGTTTCTGGTCTTTATAATTAAAGTTCGTTGGCCTAACCATCTACACTCGCCAATCGCCATTACCCTTCCAACCTTGGCACCCTGCACACATTGCTTGCGAGATAAGAAAGAATTTTCATCTTTCCCTTTCCACTAACAAGATATTCCTTGTATCAAGACGTTGCTTCTACTTTATAAGTTATCCTTGATTATTGAGATTTCCTTGTTCTTTACTTTCTTATACATGTTTGTGATCTTGTTTCTACTTTATAGTTTATATTATACTTTAATTGCCTCATTAGCTACAATGTGATTCTATCCGAATTATTGAGATATCTATACTTTTTTGACTTCTTTCTTGGCTGTTTTGTGATGTTTAACACCGTTTCCAAAGTTATTTTGCTAAATAGCCATCACCCAAACTTATTTAGGGCGGTAGCCCTCATTTGGAACTCAACTTTTGTAAAATTGAGTTTCCGATACAGCTCAACTCCTTGAGAGTCAAGATTTAGGACACATTGACTGAGGTGGCAGAAATTGATGTGGCGATTTCCAAAAAGAATTTCCCCAATTAGAATTGGACTTTCTAAATGATGAGTTCAAATGGAAAATAAGAATCCGGCTTTGTGAAAGTCGAATTTCTAAAGAGAACTCAATTATATAAAAATTTGAGTTGTGTTTAAAATTTAGAGATTCGTGTCCAAAGCTAGTATAACTCAACAGAACCCCACATAACCTTCATTTCAATTTTCTACATACCATTTTTGAAGAGCTCTCTCACCCTTCCTCCTCTTCCTTTGCAATTTGTATCAATCAAAACCTTTAAATCTTCTTACTCCATTGTTTCATTTGATATATCAATTTACAAGTAAAAAACTATGGTGGGCCTTTCTGAGATTGTGGGCTTGGCTGCCTGTTACCACACTACTGCCCAATGATTCTAGGTAGGAAAGTTAGGACTAGTCCAATTACAACTCACCTCAGACCAGCTTGTGTACACTAAAGTCCCTTTGTTGAAACTTTGGTCACATGCCCATAGCAAATGAGACTGTTACACAAGAGTTATGGCAAAAAAAAAAAAAAACAATATGACAACAATAAAAGAAATATACTTGCTATTAGACAAAATAAGTAAAGGATTCTCAATTAAAATAAAGAAAGAGAACGGCACAACACCAAGAAATACATTACAAGTGAAATGGCAAAGGCAAAAGAGAAATAATACTGGTACTTAATCAATAAAAGCAAGGAAGGAATGGCTAGTATGTCGTGCTCAATTGCATTACGGGACTATGACCAAGGAGGGAACCACTCCCTCAATGTGAAAAACCTCTCAAGAAGATTCTACTATAGAAATTACCCACTTTGAGAGAACAGGCCTAAATGGCTTATGCCTAGAAAATCCTTAATCCTTAACAGAGGACAGGATTTTAGAGGGAGAGAAGGGATTAGCCTATTGGTGCATGCCTGCCATTCTATTCTCTCTCTGTTTTTTCTTCCCAACTTTCTTTTCCTTTTTTTTCTTTTTTCCCGTTTTGTTACTCTACTTTTCCCACTCTTTTCTTTCTAGCTCTTACTCGTGTGTTATAGTGGTGATTGTTGTTGTTGTTAGGAATCTCTTGTTATGATTGTTGCTGTGTTGATGATCCCACTGTGCACAGCAGAGGCTCCTTATATACTGCCTACCGTGACTAGTTTTTCACCATTTCACCCTTTAACCACTTTTATTTGGGTGTGGATGTCCTTCCAGATCACCCTCTGGTTTGTTAGCTGCCCAGCCACCACCACTTACCTTTGTTGGCCATGCTACTCTCCATTACTAGACAAAGAAAACTATTTTCTTTGCTTGTTCACCATGGCATTCCTATCCACAACAGTGTGGGTATTCTCTCTTACTATCCCTCATGGCATGCACTTAGTGGTTCCAACTCATCCCTCCCTCTTTTAGTTGGTATGTCATCCCAGCAGGACATTTCCCCTAAAAGATTTTGAGCGAGAACCCTAGAATAGGCTCCCCCCCTTCTCCCCACCGCCAAACCATACCCTCACTTACCTCTGACCCATGACCCACCACTCCTGCATTGGCTGGGTACAGGTTGGTAGTGCCTGGGCCTTGCGCATGCTCCACTTCTATGTATGTCCAAAGCTTGTCTGCTACTCATGCGTTTGTCATGGTCTGGAGGCTCATCTATGCATTCTGCTACTCATCCTTGACCTCTTTTGGCGTGAACTGTTTTCTGATCTTCCATTCTTTATGGCTTGGTTCCTTCAAGGGCTAGGCCTTGCTCGATTGTGGGCTTTTCTCTCTTTAGCCCACTCTTTGCTCCTTCCGTAAACTTGCTACCATAACTGTCATGCTACTCTGTTATTCCTGCTGTGGTGTTATTTGACCCATGCTTGATGGGCCTCTTTTAGGCCTACTACATGCTTTTCTTTTACTTGATTACAGTGACCCAGCATTGTCATTGGGTCTGCATTCATGCCACTTGGGTTTCCTTTACTCATTCCATTACTTACGGGCTTCCTTGGCCCATTTCTTCCTCCTTGGACATCCTCGGCCCACTTTCTTTCCTTAGGCATCCTTGGTCCATTCCAACTTTGCATTCCCATAGGCTTTTGCTAATTCTTTTAGGCTTCCCTGGCTTAATTACTATATCCTTTACCTTTAGGGTTCATGGGCTTTCCATCAACCCCTTACTCACTCACTTCATCACTTTGGGCTAGCCTCGGTCCATTCTTACTATCATACTGCCTATGGGTTTACTACTTCTTTCTCTATTATTCCTGCTATGTTATTCCTGTTATGGTACTTTGTTATTCCTACTGTGGTGTTATTTGATATGTGCTTGCTGGGCCTCTTTTGGGCCTGCTACATGCTTTTTCTTTAACTTGATTACAGTAACCCAGCATTGTCATTAGGTCTGCATTCATGCTACTTGGGTTTCATTGACCCATTCCATTGCTTACGGGCTTCCTTGGCCCATTTCTTCCTCCTTGGGCATCCTCGGCCCACTTTCTTTCCTTGGTCATCCTTGGCCCATTCCAACTCTGCATTCCTATGGGCTTTTGCTAACTCTTTTAGGTTTCCCTAACCCAATTACTATATCCTTTACCTTTGGGGTTAATGGACATTCGATCAACCCTTTACTCACTTACTTCATCACTTTGGGCCTGCCTCAGCCCATTCTTGCTTTCATATTTCCCATGGGTTTACTTCTTCTTTCTCTGTGCTCCTTTAGGCCCGCTTGCTTCCTTCGAGGCCTATATATCATTTTATGGGCCTTTTATCCATCATTCCTGTCATTCGGGTTTAATGGTTTTTCTCTCAATTTACTAACTTTTTTCTGCCCATATTGTTGGGTTTCTTCCTGCTATTGGGCTCTTCCAAAATGAGCATCAACATTTAGCCCCTTGAGCATATGAATTGCTCATGTGGTTCATATGCGAACAAAAGACTTTCTTATCCTTTCTATCTTTCCTTCTTCTTTTCCTTCGCGAGCTTTTTCAAACAGTAGGCCCCACCTCATTATTTTTTTTTCTTCTTGCCATGAACAGTGTTGTCTCTTCAAATTTCCCAATTTAGCAGTTATTCTGAAACACAGCTTTTGCTTCATTAATTCCATACCTTATCCAATGGCTGACCCATCACATTCTTTCGTGTCAGCGTTAATGACTTTAGTACTTAAGAGAGATCCCCTTCATATTCCTGACACAAACACTTTCTCCCTTTCCCTTTCTTCACTGTACCTTCTCCCTCAAACACTTTCATACATTTACTCCAATCAATCCTTTCATTATGACGCCGACGAAAGGTCAAGGTTCTTCCCGCCGTAAGGGGAAAGAAGTCGCCTCCGATGATCCTACCACGCGGGATGTAGGCGAAGAGGCCCTTCATTCTGAATCGAAGCGTTCCGACGAGGAAAAAGCACAGTGCAATCTCGATAGTGAGTGCACTCCTTTTATCGACCCATGGTACGACACTCATGCCCATTTTTCGAAAGTCCTAGGTGAGTATACGCCACACGCAGTCCGGCCGTGTGTGGCTTGCCCTTTGCCATGACAACACAGATATATATTGGGCTTTGTTGGCTTCTTCGATTCCAGATCTTGTTATCCGCCAAGGTACTTCACTCCCCGTCCCCATTTTCTTCGAATTTGGGTCGGGTACCGCTTTAGGTTGGAAGGAATGGGTGGACAACGAGTTTTCTAACAAGGGTTTCATGGCGGCGTTATAGTAGTCCGGTGTGTTGAGGGCCATCGTTTCATCGTATTGCTTGTCCAACTATAAGGACTTGTTTAATCTCCGCCATTTGGTCTGCCAGTGGTGCACCACTACTCACACCTTTTTTCTTTCCTGCGGTGAGATCACCGTGACCTTGGAAGCGTGGTAAACTAATTGCTTTTACCTATTCTTGGTGATGTTGACCCTGGCGCCTTAGAGTTTTCTCCGGAAGAAGAGGCCGTGGAGGCCAAGTTGAGGAAGGGGATGAGTGGCAACGCGAAGTTGTCACATTGGGTTGGGTCTTTCTCTAAGGCCTCCATCGCTGCCCGCTATGTGGCCTTTGTCACGTTTTGGCTCTATAAGTTCATATTTGGCTCTCACCCTCACTATGTTGTGAAGCCTCTGTATTTTCAATTAGCCATTAAGATATCTACTGGGGTGAGTTTGCCATTGGCACCCATGTTTCTGGGACACCTATATGTTCAGTTAGATATCCTACAGAGTGATGAGGATCAGGCAGGTTCCTACCATATAGTCACTTCCTCTGTTTATAGTACCATTTCACAGCATCTGTTGTATGAGCGTTGTGCCAGGCACTTGGCAAAGTGTAGACCTGTCCACTTTGCCAAGGAGAGATACCAGTCGTGTCCGAGAGTTATCACTGATTTTTGTGGTTGGTTTGAGTCTAATTTTCCATTGGCTTTTCCTTGGGTTGGTTTGAAGCCGATTGAGCATCCTACCGTTGAGTTCTTTGATAAAGGGGTTGGGTTTTCTTAGAAACCATATAGGAACTTGGGCACAGGTTATACATGTGCTGATTCTGCCATAGGTCCTTTTGTTGATACCGCTGGGACCACTACCCCGTTGACTGGCTTTGATGATAAGGGTATCACTTACTTGGCGGCCACTAATGCTGGATGGTTGCCCTATTTGGCAAATGAGGGTATTAGATTTGTGCATTATTCCGCTGATAGGGTGAGGAGGCAGTTTGGGCTGGATCAGGATATTGCTGATGAATTTTTTGCCATTATAAAGTCCCCTACTTCTGTTCGGCCATTCCTGTGGCACACTACCTTTGAGTTTTGGAGTAGGCGTTTCACTGCAGTCATTATTCCAAGCTCACAAAGGGAGGGTATTTGTACTGCTACCATGCATGGGTACTGGAAGGCCGTGATGACCTCATTTAAGTAGGAGTTGTTGGGCAGCCATGGGTTTTCTCTCATCCCTTTTGATGGCCTTAGTGTAGTCATTTCCGCCAACCTTCAGTTGCTCCTTCCCACCAAGTCTGTGGTGGCATATGCTTGGAAGTAGAGTCGGTCTACTATATTTGAGTGGGTTGAGAAGGAGAGAGGGTGGTTCGGCTATGCTGGTGACTATCCCGCGGGCTGGGAGAAGAAAGTGAAGGTTACAAACATCTTTGTGCTCGTGAAGAAAAGTCATGCACTTCGGTCCGCCAAGCCTAAGTCTGCCAAGAAGGGGATGACTCCTCTAAGACCTGTACAGCCATTATGCCTTTTGAGGGTGACCTTCCTCCCGTATGTAACATAGTTTTAGAAAGCTCTCCTCCTCCTTTTGCTCATATCCGTTCCAGCAGACGCCTTACTGCAGGCAAGTCTAGGCCTCCTGCTCCGCGGCCATCTGCTGATGCTCCTCCTTCTAGCAGGACCTGAGGCAGCAAAAGGAAGACATCCCCTCCTCCTGCATTCACCACTACTGAGAGGAAAGTATGTTATCTCTAATTTTACTTCATCTTCATTATTTTTGTATAGGGCTTTTCTGCGACTAACCCCATATACTTGTTGACTCATTCCCTTCTTCTTGTCTTTTCTTTTCTTTTGCAGTCTAAGCACAAGAAGGACACATCTATCATCCACCCTATATTGCTTGATGAGTCCGAGTTTGAGGTATGTCTCCCTCTTTTCCTCTCTTCCTTTCTTGCATGTGTTCCCATTGCCATGCGTCATTGATTGCCCCATTTCTCTCTCTCCTCTTCTTTTTGCATCATCAATTATTATGCATTTTTCTCCCTTTTATTTATTTTTTTTGCTTCACATTCTTCAGGCTGAGCTCGAGCCTATCTCCATATATCACCCCACGACTGAGGTGGTTTATGTCGCCGTGGGCACACCTATAGAGGGTTACTTTGATGAGGCTGATGTGGTGGCTGAGGCTATGGCTCCTGCTGCTCCTGCTACCACACAAGGAGTTCCTGTCAAGACACCTATCCCTTCCACTAAGCCAGGACTTGTAAAGGGAGGTGCCCAGACCGAGGGGGTCAATGAGCTGCTTCCATTCCTGTCGAGACTCCTTCTCCCCAGAAGAGAGCTACTCCTCCGGTTGCTTCCTAGATTGAGATTGCCTCTCCTACCACATCTCTTGTCATCTCTATCAGCAATCCTTTTGCGGCTTTATCTCAGGCCATGAAGGACGACTCCTCTTTGATGGTTACCCCTTCTTCCATCCCTAGCTCTACCACACGTGAGCCTGATGCAAACTTGTCCTCTGAGGTATCTGAGGAGATTCTTGAGGATTCCGATGACGAATCCACCGTGAAAAAGTGGATCTCTGATTCTGATGAGGAGGAAGGTGATGAGCATGAGGCCGAGGCCATAGGTACGTATTCTTTCATATTTGTTAAATTTTCTTTTCACCTTTTATCATTGCCTTCTTCTTTCTTCTCCCTTTTATATGCATCTGTATAACCTCCTGATGCAATCTCCATTCATTTTGTATGTCTATTCTTCTGATCACAGATACTTTTGAGGAGCCAGAAGTTGCAGCAGACACAGCAATGCCTACAACCACTTCTCCTTCCGCACCTACAGCACTTGTTTTTGCCATACCTTCAGCACTAGTTTTTGCCGTTCCTACAGTACCAATTTCTGCCATTCTTATAGCACTAGTTCCTGCCGTTCCTACAGTACCAATTTCTGCCATCCCCACAGCCCCCATCCTCGCAGGTCCTAGTATGTCTTCTTCCTCTCATCCTCCTCCTTGTTTCTTCATTATGAATTCACCCTTCTTACTTTATGGTTTCTCACACCGCGTTTCATGTTGCCCATTAGGTCTGATTCTCACTGCCCTTTCTCAGTTTGAGGTGGGCAGCAATTCTACCATAGTTCCAGACCCTATAAGTGAGGTCGCGGCCTTCTTCACTCATTTCGATTAGCCCAAGGTTAATGACCTCGATCCCATGGACTTTTGGGGTTCTGGGCCTCCCTATATTGACTTCCATGCTTTCAGAGTCCCTGGGGATTATGTTTCTCACTTGGAGGCAGTTTACAGTAACCACGGGGACTTCATGCAAGGATTCCGTCTTGGCCGTTCCACTAGAGAGTACTTTTTGAAGTTGTTGGGGAGTGTGATGAACGACATTGAGCACAACTTCATTGTTACCATTTCGGCCGAGAGGATCCTGCAATAAAGGGCTACGGTGCAGGAGCTTGTTAGTGTAGGCTTTGCTGTAGAGTTCATCTTGAACCATCTTCGTGAGATTGCCCAAGCCTTCTTCATGAAAAAGTTTTAGCTTGCTATTAATGCCATTAACACACGCATTAAGGCTCTGAGGAAGGAGGTGGCGGACTTGGAGGGACATCATGAGCGCCTTGTTTCTAGTGTTGGTGGTCCAGTCGCTTAGGAGATCAGAATATTATTTCCGAACTTCGTTGATTATGTAGTTTCCCTTTTGTTCCCTTTCCCTTATTCCCTTTTGTTCCCTTTCCCTTATTCCCTTTTCTAGTACACTTTATGTTTTCTACAGTACTTATTTGGCAAGTCTTACATGACTGCTATAGTTTGGGTTTATAAATTGTGATACTACACTTGCTACTGCTTTTGCTATTACTATAACTATGATGCCATATGCTTTCTAATACTTCATAGCTTTGCATTACATTTTGATAAAAGCATGTTACAATATTGCCTGTCACATAGTCACTTGAAGGAAAGGAAACATAGAACTCATTAACAAAAGGGATAACTACATGACTTTCTTTTAAGCATAATAATTTTTTAGCCACTTGCCATTGATGGGATCCATCAGATCTTTTCCATCCATCTAGGCTAAATGATAATACCCACTTGCATGTGCTTCTCTTATCACAAGGGATCCCTCCCATTTTGGTGAAAACTTAAATGGTCCTACCATATCTCGTCTGACGTGGTCTGTTGCCTTTAGCACAAGTTGTCCCTCTGCAAACACTCTTTCTTTATGTCATCTTGCTATAGGCTTCGGTCATCTTTTGTCTATATCTGCAGTTGCATTCTTACGCCTCTTCCCTTTTTTCGTCAAGCGCCTCTAAGTCTTCACACCTTCCTACTGTAAAGACTCCATTTTCTTTTCCTTCTTCCGCATCTACATGACTCTTAAAGAAGGAGTCATTACTTCTGTTGGGCTCATTACCTCTATTTCGTAGACTAAGAAAAAGGGTGAAAACCTTGTAGCTAACTTTGGTGATTTTCTGTAAGCCCAAAGAGCGTTTGGCAGATGTGTCATCCATCCTCCCATATATTCTTGGCTCATTTTGCTGATGATCTTTATGAGAGTCTTGTTTGTCGCCTCTGCATGCCTATTCCCTTGAGAGTAATAGGGTGATGACCGATAGTGCTTGACTTGGTAGAACTCCAGCATTTTCCTTACATCGCTGTTGACAAAGGGTGTGTCATTGTCACTGATGATCCTATGGGGTACCTCAAACCTGACAATTATGTTCTTCTTGATGAAGTTTGCTACTGCTCCTCTCGTGGCTTTATAGAGTGGTACCGCTTCTACCTATTTGGTGAAATACTCTGTAGCCACTAGGATCCATATGTGTCCGCATGATGGCGGATTGACTAGTCCCACCAAATCAAGCCCCCAAGTGTGGAAGGGCCAAGGGATGACCATGCTGTGTAAGTTCTGCAGATGAGTATGAATCAAGTTGGCTTGTACTTGGCAACTGTGGCATTTTTTCACAAATTTTGTTGTGTCTCTCTTCATAGTGGGCCAATAGTAACCCATTTGTAGAAGGAATCCGTACAAATTTTTCTTCCCCTGGTGCTGCCCACACTCTCCTGTGTGTACTTCTTTTATCATCTCACTTGCTTCCTCGAGACCCAAACATTGTAATGGGTCCCTATCATACCCTTTCTTGAAAAGGACTTTGTCATACAAAAAGTAACGTATTGCCAATCTCTTAAGCTTATATCTTTCACTGTGCCTTTGTGGCAAGATACCTTCTGTTCAGTGCTGCACGAATGGACTCCTCCAGTCTTCGCTGACGAATACAGCGTAACTTTCCTCTCTGTTTGTTGTAAGTTGGTAGGCCTCGCATTGGATTTGGACTTGGTCTGCGTCCTTGCCCATGCTTGGCCAATAGAAACCTGCCCTTTGAAATCTACGGTAAAGATTAACCTCCCCACAAAATCCACAGGTCTTATCATGCACTTCCTTCAACTTTCTTTGAGCTTCCTCCTACCCCACGTGTCACGCCCCAAACCCGATACTCGAATTTGTGACCATGACCGGCATGCTAATATCAAGCCTAAACCTGATATTAACAAGAACCACTTAACTTTTTGAAAACTCATACAAAAGCTTTCCTCATTCTTTTCATTTTTGTTTAATTACTTAAATGATATAACCTTTGACTTGACATTCAGAGCATCTACATTGTACTCCAAAGAATAACATAATCCACCAATCATTTAATTTCCACACTTTTACATAATACATCGCTTGATACTTTAAGGTATACACAACTTTCATTTGATCCTAAAATACACAATAACTATAAAGCTAAACGTTAGAATGCTAATTTAGGATCTATACATATAAAACTAAAACCAACTCCTTCCAAACTCGACTAAGGCTCCTTCTGCTCCAAAATAAAACATGTTAACTGAAAGAGTGAAAAGGGTGAGCTACACAGCTCAGTAAAGGTAAGATATATGAGAATTCAATAAGGATGCATGTAAATCATTTCATTTTATGATTATTTCAGATAGGAGAACATCTTTTCATGCATAGCATTTTATACTATTTATGATAATAGTTTATACGCTCTTCATAGGAAAATAATTGTTCTCCTTTTTCTTATCAGATTAATATTACCAAAACCTTTCGGATTAAACTTCTATCATTTTCTACAAAGTCACCACATATATTCTCATTACAAAATAATCATTTTAACGTAAATCAATTAATCGGCAACTTTGTATTAAACTAGAAACATCATGACCCAATAAGAAAACCTTTCTTTATAAACCTCTTTCCAAAAAATATTATAACTTTCATAGTCATAAAACTTAACATTTCATAAAGAACAAGTATCTGATAACTTTTAAACATAACTTGTATTTTCATCAGAAGCTTTACCTTTATAACATAATAGAACTTCATAAACTTTTATCTTTAATGAACAGCTTTTCTTTTCATTAGAAACTTCTTCTTGCCATGAGAGTTTTCACTTTTCACAATACTTTTAAACAAAATAATTCTCTCATGATTAATAACATAACATAGCTGTTTATAACATATTGGTTAGTCCATGTCTGATAAGCTGTACAGAGAAGGCCTCATCACATTTGGGTGCCCCTGTGTGTATGATATTGTCCCCTTTGGGAGGCCTGATGGCACATCCCCTCCAGGTTTTGTTCCTCCCCGCCGTCCGTACACATTGGGGAGAAGGCCTTAGTCAGATTAGAGTTACGGGCAACTCCATTTCCTCTACTTTAAATGGCCTAGAGTTACGGGCAGCCTCATTTCCTCTACTTTAAATGGCCAAACAGATAGCATTTTTCCATGGAAAGCCAATAATTAACCCCTACTGGCTGAGTTCAAATTATCAGAGGACATAACCCGAAAACATTTCATACTTTACATCATACTGAAATTTCTTATTTTGCATAACATTTCATAATAATAGCATTTCCATTCTTTTCATTAAACATCATGTTCGTGGAATCAATAATAGCATCAATATGTTTAAATCATATACATAAGTTTTTCGAAAGCTCACGAACATATCTTTGTCAGAATAATGATTACATGCCATATCTCTAATCAAAAACATTTTAATGCATAATATACTTTAAAATAACCTCATGACTTACCAAATGCTCATATAACTTATCCCTTACCTGAAAGCAGAGGAACCGAGAGCCTAAAGTCAAAGGAGCTTAAACCTGGGAAACTGGTGACACCTAAACCAAATATCAAAGCTTATTACTATCCATAATTCCTTATCATAAACTTCACATTCATCTCAAAACCTATCTCTTAGAATCAAGGAAGTCCTAATCCCACCTCAAAGAGGTTCCCACAAACACAAAATGCATTCATCAGAAAACATGATGTAATTAATCATAGAGAAACCAATTTATAAAATTTATATATGATTCTAACATACCAAAGGATGAGCATATTAAATTATAGCTCAAAACATTCACCTTAACTTTAGAATTAAATCCTCAAAGTTAGGCATGTCCCTTACTGTTCACTGTTTTATTCCAGCAGCGTATGCCTCATTTGTAAAATACAAATGGGCTGTCCAAACACCTCCAATTGTCATGAAATTTTACATAACTACTCCCCTGTATGTCCAGTATATACCATAAAAATTTCGGAGTCAAAGCGTGAAACAATAATTTACTAAAAATCACACAATACAGTATACTCAAATCTGTCCTGATAGAATTTCTTGTAACTTACAAATTAAACCATTATTTTTATATTCATCCAAATGCTGTGAGACCACTTCTATAAAAACCATGTGTGCCTTAGAATTCATGAAAACTACCCCTTGCATCCTAATTCACAAAATACGATTTAATACAGAATTTTCTTGTAGTAAACATCAAATCTGTCACAGAGACAGCTTCAGTACATAATCTTACAAAATCATCAACAAATAGCAATAGGTCTTAATTTAATTTGGGTTTTTTTTATACCTATAGTATACATATTAAAATACCCTAATAAGCATTCAATAGACCACAATATCATCAATATTTCAAGTAACTAAACCAGAATCACCAATTCAGCTTCTAAAATCAGAGTAGAGAACAAAGAGGGAAAGTAAGCAAACAATTATACCATCCAAATACACCAAATCAGATGAGGTTTAATTACTTACCCACACACTTTGAAGATGAAACCTTAAGGCTAATTGTTTAATTTCTTCTCTAAAGAAACTAGAATTTTTGGTGAGAAAGGGAGAGAGAGATGTTGCCATGTAAGAAGGGAAGAGGAAAGAAGAACAAAGAAAGGGGAAAAAGGAGTAGAGAAAGAGGAAAGCGAGCTGCTGGACTTCAGATGCAGCAAAATAAAGATAGGCCAAATTGACTTTAGGGGTGGGGTACGTGGGATGCTAGGGAAGAAAATATCCCACCCCATTTCAACTTCCTTTTTTTTTTTCTTTGCATTCACACTTTTATTTATATATATATATATATATATATATAAACTTTGCATTCACACTTATCTACAAGAATTATCTTATCTTACACACACACACACACACACACACACACACACACACATATATATATATATATATCCTTACCTTTATACACTTAATTAAACACCAACAATTATATATCTAATAACTTAAACCACTTAATATGATTTTGTACGTACTTAGTATATATTTAAAATACCGATAGCAATTCAGTTATGTATAATCTTTACAATTCTCATTTAATGGCATTATAAAATAATATGCTTATTAAATACTCTTCTATTATTTTTTGTAAGTAAGTGGCTTAAAATATTAATCATACTTAACCACTTAAACACATAGTTTAATTATAAAAATTGGGTCGGGGTGTTATACCACGCATCTTGGCAGGACCCCACCTGACATCCTACAATACAATTCTCCTCTTACTAAGGCGTAGTCTTTTAGCGCCTTCAATTCTGCCATGTCTTCTTCTCTCGTCAAAACTTCCTTTATAGGAATCCTCCAATCTTCTTCACATTGTTCCTCCTGGAACCTTTCCTTCAACATCTCGACAATAGACTCATTCCTTTTGCTAACTTCTATCCTGGTGTTGTCTCCTTCAAAAACTATTTGCGAGCCTAACGCAGCCAGCGCATCCACATATCAATTCTTGTTCCTTGGAGCATGCTCTATCTCAAATGTTGAAAATTTTTCCTCCATCCTTTAGGCCATCGTTTTGTATGGGGCTAAGCTGGGTTCCTTCAAGGAGAAGCTCCCTTTGGTTTGGGAGACCACTAGGTTTGAATCACCTGTCACTTTTAGATGCTTGACCCCCATTTCAAGAGCCATAGCTAGCCCGGTGAGATAAGCCTCACATTCTGTGGTATTATTCGAGCAAGGGAATTCTAATTTGAATGAGAGCGCCACAGCCTCATCCTCTTTATGATATAGGACTATTCCCACGCCTCCTGAGTGGGTGGTCGAGGATCCATCAAACTTCATTACCCACTACTCTCTAATTTCTTCTGCCATGGCCACCTCCCCTAGGACCTTATCGTCCAGTGGGAATTCCTCTTCTCTTGGAAATTATGCCAACAAGTCTGCTATAGTCTGGCTCTTCACTGCTTTGGGCATTCCCGCTTTCAAATCATATTGTGACAACTGAAGAAACCACTGGGATATCCTTTTCGAAAGAATTGGCTGTCGCAATAAAGCCTTGATTGCATGAGACTTAGTCATTAGCCATACCTCGTAGGCTAGGAAATAATGGCGTAGCCTTTGTGAAGCATATACTATGGCCAAGCATGCTCTTTCCGCTCTTGGGTAGTGAGTTTCTGCATCTTTCAAGGCACAACTGATGTAGTAAACCGATTGCTCAACACCACCTCCATCCTTTTGGACAATTAATGCGCCTATGGTATACGAGTTGGTGGCTAAGTAGAGCATCAATGGCTTCTTGCGGGTTGGGGCTTGCACCGTAGGAAGGTTCATCATAATCTGTTGTAACCTCCTAAAGGCTGTTTGCTGTGTTTCTCCCCACTCAAAGCTTTGCCCCTTCTTGAGTAATTGGCAAAGGTCGAAGTAATTGATGCTAAACCAGGAATGAATCTCCAAATGTATGAGACTTTCCCTAAGAAACTCTTCAATTCTTTCACCGTGGTAGGTGGCTTCATGGTCGCTATGGCTGTGGCCTTGGCCAAGTCTATATCTACCCTCTGCTTTGAACAAAGAAACCTAGAAATTTCCTAGAAGATACCTCAAATGCACACTTGAGGGAATTCATCCTCAATTTGAAAGCCCTACATCTTTCAAATACTCTTCTTAATATTTGGACATGCTCTTCTCGCCTTTTTGACTTCACAACTATATCATCTATATAGTCCTCCAATTCACAGTGCATCATGTCATGGAATATGGCCGTCATGGTATGTTGGTAAGTTGCACCTACGTTTTTCAACCCAAAAAGGTATTACAGTATAGTAGAAATTGCCTATGGGTGTTCTGAAGGCAGTTTTCTTTGCATCCTTTGGCACCATTCTGATCTGATTGTACCCGCTGAATCCGTCCATGAATGAAAACATGGTGTTCTCTGCTACAGAATCTATCAGCAAGTCCATGTTTGGTAGCGGGAATTCATCCTTCGAGCAAATTCTGTTGAGATTTCTGAAGTCTACACAACACCTTATCTACCCATTTTTCTCATTTACTAGTACGATGTTCGATAACCAACGTGGATACTAAATGGGTTTGATGAAACCTGCAGCTAGCAACTTTTGCACTTCCTTTACTATTTGCTCCTCCATTTCGGTGTGGAATATCCTGGCAGGCTGGGCCACTGGCTTGGCCTCAAGGTCCACGTTTAATGTGTGCACCACTAACCCAGGATCTAATCCGGGCATTTCGCTATAATCCCATGCAAAAACATCTTTAAATTCTTTCAACAACAATATCAATTTTGATTTCTCTTCCTCTGATAGTCTTGAACTAATTGAGATGAGTTTTTGTTCCTATGGGTTAGACCTTAGGTCGATTTCCTCCAACTTCTCTTCTGCCATAACCTGTACATCCTTCTCTGCTGCAATTTCCTTCTCTTTCTCTTCATTACTTTCTTCCTTCGAACCTTCTTGAGCCAAGCTGCACACCAAACTTTTGTGCTACCACTCTTGTCTGGGGCCCACTTGCATATCACATGTGGGCCTCACGCACCTTCATAATTTGTAGACAATCCTGCCATTAAAGCCACGAACCCTGACACATTGCGGTGTGTCATCTGACTCCAAAGTGGGCGCTTCTTTCCTCCTCATCTTCTACGATAGCAGCTATCTCAAATCGGGCTCTAGGTCATTTTGGATATCCTCCTATCTAGCCACAAAGGTACCTCATGGTTTCGATATTGAACTTTCCCCGGACGGTGCCCATTGGTCATAGAACATAGTCTCTACTAAATGAGCATTTGCTTGCTCAAATGGTGATGGATTTGTCACTATGCGTATCATTCTACCATTCAACTTTCCTTATTGATGATAAGTGGATGGGACTAATCGGTACTTATGCAACCATGGTCTTCCCAAAAGCACATGGTATGAGACTTCCGTTCTCATCACATGGAAGCGAGCTAGAGAGGCTATTGGACCCACCTTCAACCATAGTTGAATATGGCCTGCGGTGTATTCGCCTCTTCCCTCAAACCCTGTCACTTCCATTGGGCATCCCTGAATCTTCCTTTCTGAAATTCCTACTGCTTGTAAAGTGCTTAGTGGGAGTTTACAGAAACACCCGTATCCAACAAGGCTTTCTTGATAGGGATTTGATTTATAGATGCTGCCAAGTAAAGGGGCCTCTTGTAATCTGAGTACCCCACTTCCATATCCTCATCACTAAAAGTGATCTCACTTGACTCCTGCAAGAGGACTATGTCATCCACGACTTCCGTTGTTAAACACTCTATTCCTGCCTCGGAGGTAATGCTCACCAGGGCCTCGATAGCTATCCTTTGCTCCTTTACCGTGAGTCCTAACTAACCAAACAAATTCTTAAACTTGGAGCTTTTCTATAGAGTGATGATTGTTGCGGCAGGCAAGACTGGACTTTCTTCTTCGTCCTCCCCTAGATCAGCACAAATCATAACTACTGCTACACCTTTCCCTTTATGGTTTGGGAGTGGGTTTCTTTGAACTTCAGGTTGGGACAGCTCTAGAGTCCCTTCCTTGATTCTGCGGTGCACTAGTCTGTGGAGTGCGTAACATTCCACAGTAAGATGTTGCACATAGTTGTGCAAGTGGCAGAAGCGTGGGTCCCTCCGCTCTTCTTTTGTGGGCTCTCTTGAAACTTAATTAGGCTTAAAGACTCCGTCTGCTATCCACTTGTTTAGGAGCACATCTAGCTCATTTGGGGTACATGGTAATGGTGGAAGGGTATTGTATTCCCTTCCGTCAGCTTTCCTCTTTCTTTTGCTAGTGGATATTGCCATAGCCTGTGGGGCATTCCTTTTGTCGGAACTTGGCCTCATTGACTAAGTAGTCTTCCTGGCTTTCTACAACAACTTTGCAAACTGGGAGATTTCCAAATTTTCCAAGACAGCTCTTTACTCCTTGATCATGTTTGTCATACACATTTCCACTAATGTCTTTTCTTCACAATGATCATAGTAATCAAGTGCTATGTCCCTAAACCTTTTAATGTATTCCATAAAATTTTCGCCACTTTTTTTCTTAGTTGCTTGCAAGGTTGTGAGCGTTACTATTTCTTCTCCATGAAAGTATTTAGTGCAAAATACATCCACCATGTCATCCCACGTTGGGATTGATCCCAGTTTGAGACCGATGTACCTAGTGTACGCACGGTCACATAGTGTTTTAGAAAATTCTCAAAGACATATGTCCTCATCTACTGCATAGGGGCCAAGAGTATCAATAAACTTGCTTATGTGCTCGACAGCACTTCCCTTCCTGCCATCGTACTTCACAAAGACTCGTGGTTCATACTTCTTGGGGTATGACTTGCTGAGTATTCTTAATGGGTAAGGAGGTCTTCGTGCATAGAATCCCTCTCTAGGTGCTCTGGCCCTCTCCTATTCCAAGAGAGCTACTACTTTAGCCATTATGATGAAACATTGCTCCGCATTCTGTGGAGCACCTCTAACTGGTGTCTCCTCCTTGTCTGCCGCACGCTCTAGGTCATGCTGGCTCCCTTTCTCCTTCGTCTTATCCGTTTTCAGCTGACGAACTTCTTCCATCATCTGCTGCTGTAAGTGTTGCAGCGATTGCAACACCTCAATGAAAACGTTAGCATTGTCAGTGGGGATTCTTGGCTGTAGTTAGGGTTTAGCCCCTACTCTGTTGATACCTTCTACCTAATTAGGCTACTATTGGTCAGGCGTTGTTGGCCTCAACTCTGCCTGCGAGGGCACGACACTCATGTTTCTTGTTGTTCTGGATTTTGGGGGCATGGCTTACGAGGGCTTCTGTCTTTTATCCTTGTCTGTTTCCCAACTCTCTAGTGGAGTCGCCAATTTAAATATGGTGGGCCTTTCTAAGATTGTGGGCTAGGCTGCCTCTTGCCACGCTACGGCCCAAAGGTTCTGGATGGAAGAGTCAGCATTGGTACAATTTCAACTCACCTCAGACCAGCTTGTGCGCAAGCTAAACACCCTTTGTTGAAGCTTTGGTCACATGCCCATGGCAGATGATACTGTTACACGAGTTATGGCAGGCAAATACAATATGACAACAATAAATGAAATATACTTGCTGTTAGATAGAATAAGTAAAGGATTCTCAATTAAAATAAAGAAAACAACACAACACCAAAAAATACATTACAAGTGAAATGGCAAAGGCAAATAATAATGGTACTTAATCAATAAAAGCAAGGAAGAAATGGCTAGTATGCCATGCACAGTTGCATTACAAAACTATGACCAAGGAGGGAACCACTCCCTCAATGTGAATAACCTCTTAGGAAAATCCTGCTATAAAAATTACCCGCTTTGAGAGAACGGGCTTGGCTTATGCCCAGAAAATCTTTAATCCTTAATCCTTAACAGAGGATAGGCTTTTAGAGGGAGAGAAAGGGTTAGTCTATTAGTGTCTACCTGCCATTCTATTTTCTCTCTATTTTTTCTTTCCAACTTTCTCGTCTTCTTCTTCTTCTTCTTCTTCTTCTTCTTCTTCTTTTTTTTTTTTTTTTTTTTTTTTTTGTGGCTTTTCCCACTCTTTTCTTTCTAGCTCTTACTCATGTGTTATACTGGTGATTGTTGTTGTTATTGTGAATCTCTCATTATGATTGTTGCTGTGTTGATGATCCCACTGTGTACGGCGGAGGCTCCTTATATACTGCCTATTGTGACTGGTTTTTTACCATTTCACCCTTTAACCACTTTTGTCTGGGTGTGGATGTCCTTCTAGATCACCTACTGGTTTGTCAGTAGCCTAACCACCACCGCTTACCTATGCTGACCGTGCCACTCCCCATTACTAGACAAAGAAAACTATTTTGTTTGTTTGTTCACCATGGCATTCCTATCTGCAACAGTATGAGTATTCTCTCTTACTATCCCTCATGGCATGCATCTAATGGTTCCAACTCATCCTTCCCTCTTTTGGGTGATATGTCATCCCAGCAAGACATCTCCCCCAAAAAAGTTTGAGCAGGAACCCCAGAATAGGCTCCCCCCTTCTCCCCACCACCAAACCATACCCTTACTTACCTCTGACCCATGACCCACTACTCTTGTATTAGCTAGGTACAAGTTGGTGGTGCCTGGGTCTTACATGTGCTCCACTTCCATGTATGTCCAAAGTTTGTCTGCTGCTCATGCATTTGCCATGGTCTAAAGGCTCATCTGTGCATTCTACCGCTCATTCTTAACCTCTTGTGACGTGAACTGTTTTTTGATCTTCCATTCTTTATGGCTTGCTTCCTTCAAAGGCTGGGCCTTACTTGATTGTGGGCTTCTCTCTCTTTAGCCCACTCTTTGTTCCTTTCGTAAACTTGTTACGATTCCTGCCATGCTACTCTATTATTCTTGTTGTGGTATTATTTGACTCATGCTTACTAGGCCTCTTTTGGGCCTGCTACATGCTTTTCTTTCACTTGATTACAGTGACCCAGCATTGTCATTGGATCTGCATTCATGCTATTTGGGTTTCCTTGACCCATTCCATTGCTTACGGGCTTCCTTGGCCCATTTCTTACTTCTTAGGCATCTTCGGCCCACTTTCTTTTCTTGGGCATCCTTGACCCATTCCGACTCTGCATTCCCATGGTTTTTTGCTAACTCTTTTGGGCTTCCCTTACCCAATTACCATATCCTTTACCTTTGGGGTTCATGGGCTTTCCATCAACTCCTTACTCACTTGCTTCATTACTTTGAGCCTACTTCAGCCCATTCTTGCTTTCATACTGCCCATAAGTTTACTATTTCTTTCTATAGGCTCCTTTAGGCTCGTTTGCTTCCTTCGAGACTCATTTATCATTTTATGGGCCTTTGATCCATCATTCCTGCCATTCGGGCTTAATGATTTTTCTCTCAATTTACTAACTCTTTTCTGCCAATATTGTTGGGCTTCTTCCTGCTATTGGGCTCTTCCAAAATGAGCATCAACAAAAACCTAGATTTTTAGTCTATAAATTTTCTTAGATCTAGTTGATATAAATTTTCTTTTCTTAGTTGTTGAATTTTTAGTGTTTATATGATATTGAATAACTGTATTAGGTTGTAGTCTTGTATATGAATATGAGTTTTCAATGGGTTTGTTACATTTTCTAGAACAAATGAAAAGCACAAACAATTATAAGCAGTTTTATGCCGCATTATATCCCCGATCAAAACTCCAACCTTTTACACCTATGAAGGTTAGTCCATCCATTAATTTATAAACTAATTTGTATGATATGACAACATTACGGATTAAACTATGATAAATTTTGTATTATAAAATGTGCAATATGCTCATTGTACTACTTGATAATTAGGAATGGAGGCTTTTAACCCCTGAATGTATCAGTTAAAGAAACTATGAGGTGTTAGTCAAATTACAAGGCTCTCAATCAAAAAAAAAAAAAAAAAGTCTCACCGCCCTGGATCTGAACCTTGGATGCTCAATATATTACTCTAAATGTTTTAAGTGGGTAGTTAAAATTTACTCTATTTGTTCACTTCAAAAATTAAATATATAATGCGACATAAGCTAGTGGCATCAACAATGTCTCAGCAAAATATTAGTGGGTTTACATGAAATGATTAAATTGAAAAAAAGTAAAAATTAGAAGACAAATTTCTAACAATTAAAAAAATAGGGACCAAATATACATATTTATAATCAACTAATTCGATATAGCACAAGAGATATTTGAAAGGTTTTCTTTAAAGTACTATCAAATAACTTGATTTCGTAGACCTGCTTCCTGACACTGCTGCTAGAAAGGGTATTGAAGTGAGCGAGTATAAGGAAACAAGCTAGTTGAAAAAAACAAGCCAACGGGTGCAAACAGAAAATTATTCTTTTTTCTTTCAGATCCAGTCAAACCAGCTCACTGAAATATAAATACTGCTAAAGAGAAGACAAATAATTGAGCTATTTGCAAAGTCGAAGCACTTGAAACAGCTGATAATTAGGCATTCTACTTTGTTCTCAATAAATACGCTGCTTGAAAATTATGGTAGTTAAAGAAATGCTAACAACCTGATAAACCAATTAAACTTGGACAGGTACATTTCACAATTTGTGTGCCTTCATTGGAGAATTTGACTACCATAATCGGTATTGAACTTTTCGTAACGGTGAGCATGCAAATGAGCAGATGGTCGAGTGTTCTTTAGAGCTATCTCTATATCTTCATGTCTGATTGGCCCGACCTTTGGTAAATCTGCAAGTCAAAAATTGATCATTCAGCTCAAGATTATGTTCAAAAAATATTTATAGACACCAAAGTTGCAGGTAGAACAAAACCAATGATAAAAATGTTCCATTTTTTTAAAAGGCGAACCACATTTTAAATCTTATAGTTTTAAGGGCGGTTTTAAATTGAATCTCAAAGCGTAAAATGTTCCATTTACAATTTTAGAGTTTATCAGCCGTTTCAAAAACCCATTTCCATCTATTTTTTACTTAATGTCACGTGCCTAAAGTGACCATGTTTTACAAAGCCTCATAACACAATAAAATTTGACCCTCATAACTTGAAACAACATGTTTGTGATGCCTAATAAAAATAAATAAATAGCCAAACTATCCAACTCAACTCCCAAACTGTCACCATCTGCCACCCAAAATCCCAAAATTGCCGGAAGAACTTCAACCCACCACAACTGGTCAGTTGATATCTAAAAGACTAAAACTCAGTTTGCCTCCATCCAAAAGCCATCTCCATCTTCAAAAATTGTCCAAACCGGCCACACACCATCATTAACTCCAGCAAGACGACACAAATCTAGGCCCAATCATGACCTAGAGCCTTCCAACCACACAACCTCACAATCATAAACACCACCGCCTCCAGAAGCAACACAAACTCAAGATGGTCATAGCCATACACATGATTGCCAATTCTTCAAATCATTATTATCTTTGTTAACAACTAAATCAACCTGTTCATACCTGGTATCTACATGGAACAGGACTGCCTGCTGACGAAGATGGCCCACAAAAACAGCAATTACAGCACATAACAACCAACGTTCCTCACTATCGCACAAATAAGCCTAGCACCTCCACATAACTCAATGTGTCGATCAGTAGAGAAAGCATCCAATTCAGACCCATTCTCGATCAAAATCTCCATTAATACACACTACAATTCAGCAACTAAGTTGCCATTCCACAAGATCATACTCACACCCCATCAACTTTTCAATAGATCTCTGCCATATCAATTGCAACTACAATACTCCAATTATATGGCATTTCATGTCCCTGTCTATTTAATCGAACTTCTAATTTCTTCAAACTCATGTCAATAATGCTCCAGATTTCAATCTCTCCACTGTTTAGCAACAAATAAATGGACTAAACATCAGTAACAGCCTAACCCTAAAAGATGCAAAAATACACACTGCCCAACTGCTCCAGCCACCAGAACTTAGCAGGCCTTGGGTGCCTGTGGAAAATTCCAACAGAAGGCCAAGTGATGCATTTATATAAAGAATATAAATTATAATTTTCTAATATTATAGCAAATCATAACTTACTCTTATAATTTTTAATAATAATTCGTAAGATAATTTATCATCTTCATAAACCTTAATGAGTATACACAAGTTTCCTCATTTGCCATAGATATGTGCCAAAAAAATCACACTGAATATATTGTAACATTAAATCTCCCATGTTCAGCTATTTCTTTAAGAAATCTTAATGAATTTAACATTTTGAGCCCCAATCAAGTATTTAAAAATAACTGGAAACTTAAAACAAAAGTCTTAGTTCCAAAATAAAATAAAATATATATGTATACTATTCCATATATTATACACCTATATGTCCAACTTATATTCATAAGTCAAAGCAAATAAAAGAAAATTCTAATGGCCCCAGTCAAGTCCTCAAGCCACAAATGATTTAAAGTTAAAATGAGCAAAGAGGAAATTGTTTATATTAAAAACTCTTTTTTTAAGCAAAACTCACCAAGCCACTGGACAAGATAAGAAAAGATAAAAAGGAAGAACACTACTATAGCATTACTTCTTTTTTTCTCCTTGTCAGAAACGAGGAAAGTTTGTTTTTGTTAAAAACTGTTTTTAGAACCACTGGCTAGCCAGTCTCCCCTCCAACCCCCCCCCCCCCTTCTTTTTAGGGGGGGCAGCACTTTTCTCTTTTTTTTATTTTTTTTTTGGGGGGGGGGGGGGGGGGGGGTGGTGGTGTTGTTGTGTGATAGCCCTCCCAGAGCCAAATGTGGCTCTGCTAATGGGCTGAGCAACAAGTTTTGGGCAGCAGCAGGCTGTGATGCCCCCTTGTGTATGCTTGGAATTAGTGTTCTTTCTAGTGGATCTCAATGTTTGTAGTTTCCCAAGTACACTTCTTGCATACATGGGGAGGATTTCCCTCTTTTTATCTTTTTCTTTTTAGAACATGGATGGAAGGGGATTTTTGTAACAGTCCAGGCTCAATTGAAATCACTACTAAACTATAGGGTTTAAAAGGAATGACAGTTACTAGCAAATTTGAGTTTTAAAATCACAGAAGTAATGGTTTGAAACTTCTACACGTTTGGAATTGATAACTTAAAGAAATAATAGATTTAATCAATTATAACAACACAATGGACAAGAAAGCGTTGAACAATTTTTGGTGTTGAATTAACGGTTATCATACACAAATAGGAGGGACAGTAAAATACTACTGCACAAATAGGAGGGAATAAAAGGAAATACGTAAAAGAAAGTTTAAAAAAACAATATCATAAGAAATTTATGTAACTCATCCTCAACTCCTTATATCAGGCATTTTTGTAAATTTATAAACTGCATAAATTATTGGAGGCACATACCATCCTCAGGCACCACTTCCTGTCTCTCTTCAAGGAGCGCCATTACACGTCTAAGAGGTTGCATGGCAGCCTCTTTGCACAGTAACCGAATATCTGAACCTGAAAAACCTTCTGTCCTTTCAACCAAGAGATCATAAGGAAGCTTCTCCTCATCAGGCTGTGATGGCAGGAGCTCCTCAAGGATGGATCTTCTTGCTTCTGGCTCTGGAAGAGGCACTAGTATCTTATTTATCATTGTCAAAGGAGACTCATTTGATTAATAAAAGATATCCTGGACTTTAGTTGCTAGCTCTGTTCATTTATCACCTATAATATAACCATTAGACTGAAAATATTAAATATATAGTTTGTTCTCATAGGAAACTACACCAATGATCTCCATCTCCACTCCATATTTGGTTGAAGATGTCATTTGGTCCAAGCACCATTGCCTAAACAACAATTAGAATAAGAGTCAAGAAGAAATGGGTACTGTAGACCAAGTCCAGCACACTTTATACCATAATTGAGTTAAGCATAATTATAATCAACGCTGGAAGTAGGAGCCAATGATTAAAATAACTTGGTGTGGCAATGTAAAACCATATAGTTTTTTTTTTTTTTTTTTTTTTTTTTTTTTTTTTTTTTTTTCATAGCAACACTAAATCTCAAATTATATTAATCAGCAGTCAATTAATTCCCAACTCATCTTAGATCCAGAATCCAATGTTTTTAAGTTGGTAAACAGCTTAAGTATTTTGTAATGCAACTCTCTGCTAATAGTTGCCACGTATATTTAGAGTGACCACCAATACTATGATAATATGCACCAATCAAGGCTCTTCTATAATAAAATTAGCTCAATGCAATAACCAAAATTACCTAGATAGCCACTAGCAAACCATAACCTTTTAGCCTAATCCTTTTTTATCATTGCATATAACTGGACAGACTTATCAAAAGGATACTCGCTTCTCAAGACGCCGGAGCATGGCTGCATCAAGTTCCCAAGGGAGATTTGTTGCCGCCAAAACAAAAACCAGTTCATCTGTCCGTGTTAAACCATCCATCTGAAATCTAATCAAAATGATCAATTTTGAGAAAGTAAAGCTAAAATCATTTAAGATTGCAACTCTGTACTCTAGTGTACTATTGTAGATTATAACTGAATCAACAATATGATTTATTTGATGCATGGAATTTCATAAATGGCAGCTGACAATGCCAATCATGAAGAGAGATGAACACAGTGACATGGATGTTGATACAAGACAGAACTACCTCCAAACAAATAAGACCAAAGTGGGGCTGCTGCTGCTTGTATCAGACATGCATACTAGTACTTTGACACTACAATAATGCTAGTATTCAATTGTAATAATTGAGTTACTAGGATAAAGTTGGCTAAAAAAAATCGTTTTTTGATAAAATAATGCTCTTTAACAGAAATGCAATGAACAAATGAAGAGGGTGCTGTTGGACACAAGAAGATAAATCATCCAACATCCTTCTGAAAGTTGTATAAACTGTCTTACTCTTTAATGTTTAATAGTCAAAAATATATGTATGAATGTACGTGTCCACACTCCACAGTTACACGTAAGGCCATGCACCTCTAAGAAACAAACATCACCTGTATGAGTAGCTCAGTTTTCAAACGCCTACTTGCTTCATGCTCGCTACGTCCTTCGCCACCACGTTCACTAATGATAGCATCAATCTCATCAAGAAATATGGTTGATGGGGCATGGTGCCTAGCAAGCTCAAATAACACCTTAACTAACTTCTCTGAGTCACCTGTAATGTCATATAAGCAAATCTCCATTCAACCGCTACATGACTTAAGTTTTCATAAAGAAAAATGCACATCAAATACTATAAGTTTGTCCTTTTTTCCCCTTTTTTTATAAGCCCTTTTTCCCCTTCTCCTAAAATCAGTAGAGTAAGAAAAAAAAATTAAGAATGGGAGAAATCAACAATGAAGGGCACCACATCTTTATGATGAGGTTGCACCACTTTAATACACAATAAGTGGGGCAATTTTAGACTACAACCATTTTTAATTGAGGACACCTTACTTGAAAGTTGATATAAAGCGAGAAAAAAGAGAGAATTTTTGCAACATAACATAATTAGTATGAATTAATAAGCTTAATAATATACCATCACACAAAGAAAAGGACTGTATATTTTATTTGGATTTTACCAGTGCAAATAAAATATACAATTATAAACAATATTTTACCAGTGCAAATGCACCATAGTAGCAGTTCTCCAGCCCTCTAGAGAAATATATTTTTAATTCTCAGTTGGATCAGGACCCTATTCAGTTCATGTATGACCATGCACTGCCCCCTACTCCACCTTGACAACTGATCCTGCCTTAATATGCCAGCTTCCCTACTCTACATCAGTATCCATCAACTATACATGCCACCATGACAATTGATCAGGACCCTATTCAGTGCATGTGTGACATTGCTACCTTCTCCAGGAAACAACAACAAAGCCATATTCCCAAAACTTTGGAATATGCTACAAATCATCAAGAATTGGCCACATGTATTCTTTTCTGCTATTCTATCCTAATCCTCTCAAACAGCTTCCTCTATAACATTCTGACTTTTGAACAAAATGCTATGTTTGAAAACCATATAAAATGCTATATTTGAACATTGTATCATTCATTGATCACTTGATTGCCATATTATCAATTAATAATTGTTTTCAAATCTACTACATTAAAATTGTGCTTTACTAGTGCACTTGCACTTAGGCCTGTGTGTTGACTCATGCTTTCACCATCAGTACTTCATTCAGTTTGAGAGTAGCATGACTAAACAAAATTGATGCAGAAGCAGCAAAATTAATAGCAAAAAGTACTTCATAGGGTATTGCTCACAGCACCTATACCAGTACCATTCATGTCACTGTAGCAATACTGCTCATGCTACTGTACTGCGGCAATGTAGAAGAGTTTCATTTAGGGGTTTTCGTGTCTTTTTATGTCCTTTTATTTGGGTTATTTTAGATGGCTTAGATTTTATTATATTCTTAAAGGTTAGAATTTAATTTTAATTAGGGCTTATATGATATAAAAGAGAGGTTAAGGGTGTAATCGGATTATTATTCAGAATTAATAAATGTTTTTGATTGGTCAGGTTTAAAAAAATTTTGGCAAAGAATTTCTTTGATCTAGTTGCCTGGAAGACTGGCCCATTTGGAAGTGATTTTGATATAATATTGCTATCTCTTTGAACTAGTAGCGATTAGAGATTTTTTTTTTTTTTTTTTTTTTCCACATTTTCACTTCAAGGAACTATGAGCAGAAAAAGAATCAAACCAAGTTCCAACATAAGCCCCCACCAAAAAAAAAAAATACATGTTTGATACTGACATACCACGCCATTTGCTGACAACAGAAGATGCTGAAATATTGAAAAATGTGGTGTTGCACTCTGTTGCAACAGCCTTCGCAAGCATTGTCTGCAAACAAGATATGATAATTTATTTAACTTCTAAAATATCAATCATTAAGATAGAAAGATCAAACATTAGAGATTCAAACCATTTCCTCACACATTTACTCAGTATCTCACAGGACAAGATTACAAGAAGAATATAAAAATATTTGATTCAGCTTTCTGACAGCGTCTTCTGTTGCATGGAGGACCGCAATGAAAATTCCTGACTGTTCGTCTAACATATGACCTTTAAAGTTTCCCATATGATGGTCCCTTGGTCCCAAATAGCACTATACCCTGCTATTTCTTTGAAATTGCTAATTTTATATTTATATATATATATATAATAATTTTTTTATCCCCATCTCCCACATTGCAATGGAAAGTTGGAAAATCAATTATTGAAGTACAAAGAAAACTATTAATTCACTGAAACATTATAATGGCTAAGAACTCTGAGTAACAGTGCTTTATAGGGTAGGGGAATTAATAGGAATATCATGAAAGCACAGAGTAGAGAATAACACAAAAAATTAACATAAAATAAATGGAATACAAAATTTACAAACCTTTCCTGTCCCTGAAGGGCCAAAAAGAAGAATGCCTTTCCATGGTGTTAGAAGACCAGTAAAGTACCTAGGAAAATTGGGAAAGATCAGCAGAACTTCAGCAATGTAATTAACTTGCTGAGACATTATGGTCCACAATGTGTTCATGAACAAGACCTACTTGGGATATTTTATCGGCATGACAACTGCCTCCTTAAGTAAACGTTTGGCATTCTCTAACCCCTTTATGCTCTCCCACTTAACATCTGGATTCCCACGGATGATATCTCTGCACAGATGTAAAGCAACAAAACAAGTTGATATAAATAACATTTCTTAACTTAAACTGCAAAATCCTTGGCCACCCAGATGGTAAAGATGCAAAATAGTAACAGTTATCCCCTCAGAGACTTTCATACTAGCAATTACCTACTTAAACTTTCAGCCAAATTACGCATTTCTGTAGATTCAAATGCAGGAAGCAGAGACTTCTGGCTGAAAAGGTGAACATAAAAAAGTCAGCAGGTTCTCCAAGAATTCATAATTCCATGTTATTAAATGGTCAGAAACAGAAACTCCAGTTGATGTAACTAAAAATATAAAATGAATTTTGTGTATTATTATTATTTTTTTGGAGTAATGTGACAATCACCCTATGTTGCAGTCTCCTCTTCTTTTTTTTCTTTTTCATCAGTACCCTATGTTGCAGCCTTAGTAGACTATTCATATGCAATTTACTGTGTTTCTTTCCCTTGGTTAGTATCTTCAAGGTAATAAATATCACCAAGGAAAAATAACAATGAAAGGGCACATTGAATTATTTTAGCACCATCACAGTAAGGAGGGCAGAGCTCTGGCAGTCTGGCACAGTGGCACAAGAGTTGGGGGAGGTTGAGATCAAGAAGTAGTTGGTTTGAAGGGCCAAGACTGGTTCCCCTTTTAATAACAAAGAGTACTTATCCATTTCAGACAGACAATTTTAACCAATAAATTATAACACACACATATTCATGAAGCTGAACATTGCGAGACAACAGTTATTTTCACAATATAAGTGCCAGCCCTGAGAAAGGAGGAAACATCTGCAAGGTTGATAGGCGACACCAAAAATCTTAGTCAAATTCTTACAAAATGAGAACTCGACAATAATCCAAACCCAGACAAAAGATCAAGATAAAATATCAATAGTATGAAAGGATTTGCATAGCCATAGTCAGTTGGGAAGAGGATTTGCATAGCCATAGTTAGTTGGGAAGAAATCTAATTTAACTTAAACTCCTACTCATGTATGTAGATTACAAATTCTCATTAGTGGCACAAGCACACTAATGCTTACATAATTGTTTCCACGCATGATGAGACCTCAAGAAGAAAAGCACCTCAGCTAGGTAAGGCTTACTCTACAATGACTAAAATGTCTCTAGCATAACTCAAAAACATGAGGCACACACTCAAGCACAACATAGTTCCTTCTTTCATTCTCAAAAACACACAACATCAACGATCTTTTTAGGCTAAAATAAATAGATCATTCCACAACATTTATAGCCTTTCATTAAAGCCAGCTACTTGAGTCCAACTATCAACAAAACATGATTAGTGTCAAGAATTACATTGTGAAATGGAATACTTGAGCACCAAGATTCAAAACCAGATAGATTAAACTCTGATTACTAAGTCATTTAAAACTTTCTTTAGAGTTTAGCAACTAACGGTGATAAAATTTTCACTCTTTACTAACTTATACCAATAGCATTATACCCTAGTAGAAACATAAAAACAAAATTCAGCCAACAAAATGTAATTAATCAAAGAATCTTACGGTCTCCACTCGGTTCCATCAGACAAAACTCCATTTGTGTGCACCGAGCTCCGATTCTGAAAACAAACAAAATTAAGCCAATCAAGCTCCCGAATAAACTATACCATCACAAATTCACAATTGGATAAAATCAAATGCAAGCGGCTACCTGGTTCTGAAACTGTTCATAGATGGCCAAGTCAGCAGTTTTTTTCACATGTGTGCTCCCATTTGACGTCTCAGCCCCATTACTTGCAGGTTTATCCATTTCGCCATCTTGCGACTCCGGCAGCCTTTTTCTACCAAACTTGGCATCATAAAACATTTTAAAATCCTATAAATGCACATAATAGTTCTTATAAATGCACGTCTCAGTAAATTTTCTATTCACTAGATTTATTATTATTATTATTATTATTATTATTATTATTATTAAATACACGTAATAGTTCTTATAAATGCACATGTCTTAGTATGTGTTTGGATACCGTTTATTTTGCTGAAACTAAAAAATTATTGCTGAAATTACTGTAAATAAAGATAAAAGTTAATTAAAATAGTATAATAGGAAACATAAATAGTCTCAAAAAGTGCGTGAGATCATAAATAATAGCAAAAATGAGCTGAATAGTAAAATAATTTTAGTTTTTCATCTTTACCACGCACACTAAATTTCTATTCACTAGATTTATTATTATTATTATTATTATTATTATTATTATTATTATTTCTGAATCTGCTGGATCAAGATTTGCAATTTTTGATGAGCATGATTAATCAATATCTACTCCAACATTTGTTAACATAACAAATATGAAATCTGTTCCAAGACAAACAAAAGAGATTAATTTTTTCTGTTTGGATGCTGAGAAATGACAGAAAGAAAATTTAAACAAACTTAAAAACCAGTTCAATTCGATTATTTTAATATCTTCAAAAAAAAAAAGTCTAAGTCGAAATGGCCAATAATTGTAGTAAGCTCAGTTGAGTGAAGCTTCTAGTTCCAAAACAATGTCAAATCTAAGATTCAATATATCTCCAAAATTTTCTTTCGTTTACCTCACAAATTTTCTCAACAAAACAAACACAGAGAGAAGAGAGAGAGAGAGAGAGAGAGAGAGAGAGAGAGATTGGTACCAGAAAGGACCAGCGAGTTTGTGAAGGATCTTCGGCCATTATGCCTTGATTGAATCTGCGAGAGGAGAAAGAGAATCTGCGAGAAAATAAAAAGAAGCTGAGAGAGCTTTATGAAAATAAAAAATGCTCTCTCTCTCTCTCTCTCTCTCTCTCTCTCTCTTTCTCACTCTCTCAGACTGTCTTGGAAATACAGCGCAGCAGATATATATTTAAGAAGAATAAAGCCCATGGCGTAGAAGAAAGCACGTGCCGATCGCGTAACAGCTTAGAAAAAAAAATATTGCCTTGCACGAAGCAAACAGCGAACACTCTAGAGTTTAGAAATAAGTCAAATAACTATTGCTGGATTAAAACCGATACGCAAAATTATTGCGGCTAATTTAAGTCGAGCACTTCTTTGTTGAGAAATGGTATATCAATAATTTACCCAAAAAAATAGAAATGCTATGTGAAATATATTTTCACAATATTTTTGAAACAATATTAAAGTAGTTGATTGTTATTGACTAATATTAGTAGGTAAAGAAGTAATTTTAATTATAAAAACTTACCAATTATAATTTGTTATCACTTTCACAACAAATCTTAAGTAATAGTTAGTTATAGGTTGTTATTAATAAGGTAAAAAAGTTATTTTAGTGGTAGGTTCAAATTTGAACCAATAATAACTAACTTTTTATAATTTGTTGTGAAAATCTCTTTATATATATACTAGTATTATGCCCGTGCGATGCATGGCTTAATCAAAAATCATATGTAAATTAATGGAAATAAAAAAATTTTATTTCAATTTAAATTAAATAGATAATAAAAATAAAGTAGTCTTTTACTCTATTTTTTTATACAAAGTAATATTTTACTTTAAATTATATAATGAATACATATTGTGCAAGATTAATTTTCTATAAATAAATAAAATCATATATAAGTCCAAAATTAATTGAATGGAATATGGTAGATAACTATGAAACTAATATAAAAGGATATTCCTAAAAAAATATAAAAGAAGTTTGCATAATTAAAGCTCAAGTGCATATTTAAATGAAAAATCTTGAATTCAATAATTAAAAAAATAATAATTGAAAGCATATTTAAGTGGTAACCTCAATGTAATAGTTAAGAATTATGAACAACCCAAGTTACTAAACATTAAAAAATAAAAGTAGATAAATTTACATAATAATTGAATTTTTTTTCTTTGAAAGTGAGGTAGGAGGCACTGAATTTCACCCTATAAAAAAAGTGTAAATATAAAATTCAAGAAATTTTTTTGAGAAAAACACAATACCAAGAGTATTGTTTGATCAAGTGCTTCAAAACCTCAAGGAAAATCCCTGAAAAAAAAAAAGAATAATAATAAATAAATAAATAAAACAAAATGAAACAAATAACAAATAACCCTAAAAAATGATAGATACTTGGATGTTCAAAATATTAATAAAAAAAAAATCATGAACCTGGCCTTATTATTTATAGTGACCTGAAAATCTAAAGATGAGAATCATGGTATAAAAAACCCATTATCCATAATCATTCTTGTATTTATCAAACAAACAAAATTTCAACCACAGTAAACTTCAACCAAAAAAATAAAATAAAAGGTTGATAAGAAGTTGTTTCTAATTAAAACAATAATTTTAAGTTGTGAAGAAATTGATATAAGCAAAAAAAAAGAAGAAATTTAAATTAAAATCCAATACCATAAAAATCAAGTTGTTAACATTAATTACAAATTTTTATTTTCTGTTATACCATAAAAATCATGTTGTTAATTAACGTTATTAGCTTTTTCTTTTTTTGTTATCCAAAAAATTTGATATTTATCCAAAAAATTAAATTGCAAAAAATATATTTCAAAAAAAGTAGATAACAAATTTATTATCAATTCCTTCCCTTGTATATATCCTCCCCATGAAAGTTGTGATGAAGTTGATATAACAAAAAAAAAGAAGGAATTTATTTAAAATCAAATACCATAAAAATTAAGTTGTTAACGTTAATTACAATTTTTTTTTCTCTTATACCGTAAAAACCATGTTGTTATTAGCTTTTTTTTTTAATCCACAAATTTGATATTTATCCAAAAAAATAAATTAAAACAAAATAAATTTGAAAAAAAGTAGATAAGAAATTTATTATCAATTCCTCGCTGTGTATATATCCTCCCAATGAAAGTGGTTTTTTTTTTTTTTTTATATAAATTTTTTTCTTTGTACATGCAGTGTAGTAATTAAAAAAAGAAAAAAGAAAAAAGGATTAGATGAAGAATTTGGATTATAATACACTACACTTAAAAAATAAAGATTAGATGGATTAGATGAAGAATTTGAATTGTAATCAAATTAAGATTTTTATCAACTTAGAAATTATAGGGGAATAAAAATTATATATATATATATATATATTTTTAAATCTAAAAATCTAAAAAAAAAAAAAAAATCTGCAATTTGGTGAAGCCACTTTGTGCAACCATGGTTTCTAAGCTCAACTTTTATTATATAGTATATGATATGTGATGCCAAAGTCAATATTAAGAAGTTACTGATGAAAGAATAATGCAATATCACAGAGCAAGAAATATATCTGAAAGTGTCTCCGTACCTCCTGTTGGTGATGTGAGAGCCTTATATATAGGTTCCCTTGGATTCTAACCATTGTGGTTAATAATGGGATGTTAATGCCCTTCTTAGTAACGCCTCCTACTTAACATGGGGATCTTAATGTGCTTTTAACGGTCTGCATAGCTGTTGTTGTAACCATCCAAGGTGTTATTGGTGGTATTGAATGGGCCTGATGCCTTCGTCAATGATGGAGGCATTTGTTTCAGTTCGTCCATGAGGATGATTTCGTCTGTAACATTATGTTCGTCTGTAGTTGGTTTCGTCAGTCCCATCAGCTACTCTTGGATTCTGTGGTCGTCTTGACATGTCATAACAACCATGGAAGGTGAAGAGTTTTTTTTTTTTTTTTTAAGACATGTAAACAACTCTTTTTGGGACTTTGCGCCACATTAAATGCGTAGTAGCGGTTCTTCACAGGGAGTGGCCACGTGGCGCTTTTTGTTTGGTGGGGATAATGCTCTGCTTTATGGGACTATTAGGCTTCCCGCTGATTTTCAATCATTTTTTAGTCTTGATTTAAAACTTCTCCTCTTCTAGTTTCCTTTACTTTTCAAAACAAAAAAAAAAAAAAACTTCCAACTACAGACGAACATAACGTTACAAACGAAATCATCCTCATGGACGAATTGAAACAAATGCCTCCATCACTAACGAAGGCATCAGGCCCATTCAATACCACCAATAACACCTCGGACGGTTACAACAACAGCTATGCAGACCGTTGAAAGCACATTAAGACCCCCATGTTAAGCAGGAGGTGTTACTAAGAAGGGCATTAACATCCCATTATTAACCACAACGGTCAGAATCCAAGGGAACCTATATATAAGGCTCTCACATCACCAACAGGTGGTACAGAGACACTTTCAGATATATTTCTTGCTTTGTGATATTGCATTATTCTTTCATCAGTAACTTCTTAATATTGACTTTGGCATCGGAGACTTTGTGACAGGCACCACACCGGTGACCACTTTGAGGACACTATCACTCAGGCTGAAGGTCAGTTCCATCTGCTATCTCTAACTGACAAATTTACGCTTCATCATTTTGGCGCCGTCTGTGGAAAATGACATTTTTAGATTCATATTTGAGAACATAGTTTCCATCAAACCTCTACATTCAGATGGAACCCAATCCAGATTCCATAGCCTTGGCCCAGCAAGTTCAAGCTCTTGCAGCCACCATTGAAGAACTCACCAAGCAAAATCAGGAAATGAAGCTACAGCTTCAATAGGTCCAACAGGCTCAACAGGAGGAAAACCAATCCAAAGATAACATGGAGGGAGAAGGGGATAGCCATAAGAGGAGTATTCATCAAAGGCTAACTACTCCAGACGAGCAGAATTCAGATCTCCTTCGAGAAATGAGGAAGGAGATGGATGAATTGAGGAACGCCATTAAGAAGAAGATGAATCGAAGCGTAGACAGAATGGTAAGGGCCACGGATTCGCCTTTCACCTCGGCGGTACTTGAATGCCCTGTACCGTCGAAGTTTCGCTTACCCCAACTTGAGCCGTTTAACGGACTCAGAGACCTTCAGGATCACCTTAATACCTTCAAGACGACTCTAGGTCTTCAACAGCCACTCGACGAGATACTGTGTCGTTCCTTTCCCCCCACTCTCAAAGGAGCTGCAAGGGAATGGTTCACAAAGTTGCCGACTTCATCCGTGGACAACTTCGAGCAATTGAGCAATGCCTTCTTGCATCACTTCATAGGGGGCAGCGTCTAAAGAGGCCGGCGGACCACTTACTCACCAATACACAGGGAGAGAAGGAAACTCTGAGGTCGTACATGAAACGGTTTACTCGGGAGATTCTAGAGTTGGACGAAGCTGATGACAAGGTATAGCTGACGACCTTCAAAGAGAGACTGAGATCTAGAGATCTCATGGCCTCCCTCGCAAAGAATTCTCCAAAGACGATGGCAGAAATGCTCATAAAAGTACAGAAGTACATGAATGCTGAAGATACTTTAACGGCCATAAAGGATGTAGAGAAGCCAGGAGACAAGGCAAAGAAGGAAGACGAGTGTAGGGTCAAAAGAGGGAGCGCCCAGATCGTTGGAACAATGACGGGAACAGAAGAAAAGATGATAAAGGTCCTCGGACGGTAAGGTTTACTCCTCTGGTTATGCCTATTGACAAAATTTTAACGTAGATCAAGGACGAGCACTATCTCAAATGGCCAAGACCATTACACTCATCCCCTAACGTCCATGATAAGAACAAGTACTGCCGATTCCACAAAGATCACGACCACAACACAGAAGATTGTAGGGACCTAAAGGAGTAAATAGAGGAGTTGATACAGAAAGGGAAATTACAGAAATATGTGAAGAAAGGGGAATATAGTAAGTTTAGGGACGGCAATAAGAGCCAGCATGGGTCCTCTTCCAGGAGTGACGACTGCCCGTCCCAACCTCCACAGGATGTGATCGGGGAGATAAAGACGATTACAGGACGGCCCTTTTCAGGGGGATCATTTAAATCCCTCAAGAAAGCATTCCAAAGGCAGGTGAGTAGTGTCCACACAATACCATCGTTCAAGCAACAACGAACAGACCGGGACATGTCCTTCAATGAAAGGGACGTCAGGGGGGTGAAGCAGCCCCACAATGACCATTTGGTTATAATACTGAATGTAGAGGGATTCAATACCAAAAGGATCCTCGTGGACAACGGTAGCTCCGCAGACATCATCTACCTCCCTGCCTTCCAGCAGCTGAAGCTAGATCCAAGGAGACTGCGCCCATTTGACTCTTCCCTCGTCAGCTTCAACGAAGACAGGGTATACTCCAGGGGCATAGTGACGTTGACAGTAACAGTGAGGACCTACCCGGTGCAGTTGACTTGTCAGTTAGACTTCCTAGTGGTGGATTGCTCCTCATCCTACAATGTCATCATTGGGAGACCCATGCTCAACAAATGGAAAGCGGCCATGTCCACCTACTGTTTGAAGGTGAAATTCCCAACAGATAACGGTGTCGGCAAAGTAAAAGGAGATCAAGTCCTGGCCAGAGAGTGTTATCAGGCTGTCCTGGCTGCAAAGGAGAACCACTCGTGGATGATTGAAGAGAAGGAAGAAGACAAAATAGAAGCCCTAGAAATAGTGGAACTGGCTGAAGGAGAAGCGAACAAGAAGACCAAGATAGGGACGGCTCTAAGCCCTGAGATGAGAACAAGACTCATCCAATTCCTCAAAGAAAATCTAGATGTCTTTGCATGGAGCCACGAGGACATGCTGGGCATAGCTCCAGAAGTCATCCAACATAAGTTGAATGTGAACCCAGAACGGAAACCCGTCTAGCAAAGACGAAAAGTCTTCGCCCCTAATCAAGATCAAGCAGTCGCAGATGAAGTTACCAAACTATTGACGGCAGGGTTCATCCAGGAAGTGTATTATCCCGAATGGCTCACAAACATCGTCCTAGTGAAAAAAGCAAATGGAAAATGGAGGATGTGCGTAAACTTCACAAACCTGAACAAGGCATACTCGAAGGACAGTTTCCCTCTACCGAGAATAGACCAGCTTGTGGACTCTACAGCCGGGCATAAGTTACTGACGTTCATGGATGCTTTCTCGGGATATAACCAGATAAGGATGGTTGAGGAAGACCAGGAGAACACTGCTTTCATCACGAGTCAAGGACTCTATTGTTACAAGGTAATGCTTTTTGGATTAAAGAATGCCGAAGCTACGTATCAGAGGCTGGTGAACAAAATGTTCAGCCAATAGATTGACAAGAACATGGAAGTATACGTAGATGATATGCTCGCCAAGAGTATGGAAGAGCTCACACATCTGGACAACCTAAAGGAGATGTTTGCCACCCTCAAAAAATACCAGATGAGGTTGAATCCTAGTAAGTGTGTTTTTGGTGTAGCTTCAGGGAAATTCTTGGGATTCATGGTGTCCCAAAGAGGAATAAAAGCAAACCCAAAGAAAGTGCAAGCCATAATCAACATAGCATCGCCCAGAATCGTCAAGGAAGTCCAGAAGCTCACAAGAAGGATTGCAGCTTTAAACAAGTTCATCTCTAGAACTACAGACAAGTGCCTACCCTTTTTCAAGACCTTGAAACAAGTTTTCGCTTGGACCGACGAGTGTGAAGCAGCATTCCAAGAACTCAAACGTTACCTGAGTAGTCCACCCCTCTTAAGCCCGTCCAAAGAAGGAGAAGACCTGTATTTATACCTGGCAGTGTCGGCTTCAGCAATGAGTGCAGCCTTGATTAGAGAAGAAGGCAAGAAATAGCTCCCAGTCTACTACGTCAGCCAAGCCTTCCAAGGGGCTGAGTCTAGGTATCCACGGATTGAAAAGATCGCGTTTGCGTTAATAGTAGCCTCACGCAAGCTAAGGCAATACTTTCAGGCAAATCCCATCCTCGTGATGACGGACCAACCAATCAAAAAATCGATGAACAAACCTGAGGCAGTCGGAAGAATGGTCCAGTGGGCAATTGAACTCAGTCAATTTGACATTGAGTACCATCCCAGAACAGCAATCAAGGCGCAAGCTTTGGCAGACTTCATTGCAGACTTCACCTTTCGGGACGAGGACAGCTTCACCGACGAAATCGAGCGATGGATGATACAAACTAATGGTTCGTCAGCCCAAAGGAGGGGGGGAGTAAGGGTCGTCATCCCAAAGGAGGGGGGGAGTAGGGGTCGTCATAACCACCCCTAACGAAGAGATGCTTAAGTATGGAGTTCAACTGAAATTTCCGGCTACCAACAATGAAGCTGAATATAAAGGGATACTGACGGGATTAAGGTTTGGAAAGGCGCTTGGAGCTAAGAACCTGTTAGTCCAAAATGATTCAAAGCTAGTGATCGGGAAAATCAGGGGGGAGTACGAAGCAAAGGAAGAGAGAATGCATAAATACCTCAGGTTGACGAAACATCTGACTTAGGAGTTCGATGCAGTGGAATTCATACAGATCCCAAGAAGTCAGAATATGGGGGCAGACGAAGTCTCGAAACTAGCATCGTCAGAAAAAGGGGAGATTAGCACAGACTTGGCGATGGAAGTCCAGAAGCACCCCAGCATTGAAGAGGTCCCAACATTCACCATCCAAAGCGCAAACAGCTGGATGACACCAATAATGTCTTTCCTCCAGGATGGGCACCTCTCTCAGAATACAGAAGAAGCTAAAAATATCAAGAAGAGGGCAGCTAGGTTCACGATCCTCAATGACACCTTATACAAGAGAGGTTTCTCCATGCCTTACTTGAAGTGTGTCGACGAAGAAGAAGCCAAATACATACTGGAAGAAATCCATGGAGGAGTTTGCGGCGACCACGCTGGCCCCAGATCCCTGGTAAACAAGGTAATACGAACAGGTTATTTCTGGCCTACTATGCAAGTGGACGTTGTTGAAATCGTCAAGAAGTGCGACAAGTGCCAGCGATACGGGAATGTACAACGACTTCTAGTAGAGAGACTGACGATGATAGCCTCCCCGTGGCCATTCGCACAATGAGGAATCGACATTGTCAATCCACTACCCCAAGGTAAAGGTCAGGTAAAATTCCTTCTAGTTGCTATTGATTACTTCACAAAGTGGGTTGAGGCAGAGGCTCTAGCAACAATCACCGAGGCAAGAATTCGGAGCTTTGTGTGGAAGAATATAATCTGCAGGTTCGGGATTCCCTTGACGGTTATATCAAATAATGGGAGGCAGTTCGACAGCCAAGACTTCAGAGACTTTTGTTCAAACCTTGGAATCAAGAACCAGTTCTCGTCCCCAGGGCATCCCCAGGCAAACGGACAGACGGAAGTAACAAATCGGACACTACTCAAGATTATCAAAGCCAAGCTGGATGATGCGAAGGGTGTCTGGCTAGAAGAATTACTAAATGTCCTGTGGGCTTACAGAACCACGACGAGAACCCCAACAGGAGAAACCCCCTTCAAGCTTACCTATGGCACTGAAGCAGTAATCCCGGTCGAAGTAGGAGTAACGAGCGTCAGGTGAGAGACGTTCAACGAAGAGTGCAATGACGATGAACTGCGACTCAACCTGAACTGTTTGGATGAAGTAAGAGAGAAAGGCTTCAGCAAGATGACAAAGTACCAACTGAAGATGGTCGAATACTACAATAAGAGGGTTAAACTCAGATGACTAGACATAGGTGACCTTGTCCTGCGCAAGATCACCACAACAACTAAAGACCCTACCTAAGGAAAGTTGGGTCCCACATGGGAATGACCTTACCAAGTCGTTCACTACTCAAGACAAGGCAGTTACCACCTGGAAACCATGGACGGACAGAGACTCCCTCGACCATGGAACATTGAGCATTTAAAGAAGTACCACCAATAGATGTAACAAACAAATATATTCATTCTTGAAATTAATAAAAGAATTATTCATCTAATGTCTTTGTGTAAGCAGGTCTAGTTAACCATACGATATAAAATGGCTAAGTAATAAGATTCCGCCTTGACAGATGTAAGTTACTGACGAATCCATAAACATGACAAAATCCCTTGAAAGGGTGTAAGTCAAAAGGCTAAGTAACAAGATTCCGCCTTGACGGATGTAAGTTACTGATGAATCCATAAACCTAACAAAATCCCTTAAACGGGTATAAGTCGAGTAACAAGACTTCGCCTTGACGGATGTAAGCCACTGACGCAGGAACAATCCTTTAGTGGGCGCAAGTGACAAGATTCTACCTGATGGATGCAGGTTACTGACAAATCCACGTAAAATATATATATATATATATATATATATATAAAAGGACAAGAACCTTGCTACAAATCAAAACAAAGCTCAGGCTGTATCCAAGCTCCTCTGAAGGATTGTGAGTTACAAACTAAGTAGCAAATCAGTGACGAATGGAGGGGAAAGGTCACAGCTAAAGATTTATACTAAGTACAAGGTATGGACAAATGTAGAACAACTCAAGCATTTAATGAACAAGTAAGTATGCAGCAAATTCAATTAAAAGCCCAAAAACCAAGGGCAATTACCATTGTTGTTATACCCAAAAAAGACCCATAAACGCTAGGCCACAAACATTGTTCTCAAGATGGGATAGCAAGCAATTGTTTTGAAATTAGATTTACAAAAAAAAAAAAAAAAAAAAAAAAGGGCCCAAAACATGACGGGCATCCACAAAAATAATTTTTTTTTCTAAGTAACTAGGTCAGGCATCAGCAGCAGAATTTTCACCAGCCGGAGCGTCAGTAGTGGTCTTAGGGGCATCACCTTCGGAAGCAGAGGATTGGGCAGCTTCGTCTGTCGCCATCTCTTTGTCAACCTCCTCCAGATCCAAACTCTTCATGTCGACCTCAGTAGGATGCTTGACCAGATATCTCCTGAGAAGCTCGAAACCTTTGAAGTACCAACCAAAAAGTACTGTGTTGTACTCGTCAGTTGTCTGGAAGGCCTCAACTGATCTGGCAACAATTGTTTTAAGCTTTTCCTTGGCAGAAAGGAGCTACTCATCCTTCTCCATAGTCAATTTGTGCTCAACTCTAAGGTCGTCATCCAGGGTCTTGACCTTTGCCTTTAAAGAGGTAGCCTCGTCCATAGAAACAATTAAATTCTTCTTCAGCTCAGAATTCTTCTTCTTCAGGGCCTCCATCCTAGATGTTAAGGATGCCACTTTAGCCTCTTGAGTAAAATACTCAGAGGTGATGTGAAGACTTTCCCCCAGCACTTGGAAAGAAGTTTTTAAGTTGTCAGTAAAAATAAAAAATAAAAAAATAATAAAAAAAAGGGAGTTAACACCCTACCTGAACGAGCCTATAGACGTGACGAGATGCAACCTTGTTAAGAGGTATGTCAGAGAGGGTCCTCAAGTCCGCTGCAGTCACGACCTCATGAGCCCTATCCACTGCCAATCTCTTCTCATCCCATATAGTGGACGACCGAGAATCAACCTTCTTCTTCTCCTTACCAGATACACGCGGCCTTTTGGAACTCGGGGTAGAGATCTCTTCTACCGACGTGGCTGAAGAAGCCGTCCTTGTTGTCTTAGTGACGGAAACTATGGGAGTGACAGAGCCAAAAGGGGTGACGGAAGGACCCTTCCTGGTAACGTGCACTATCTTCTTCCCAATGTTTGACAACGACTCGTCCTTCTTGGACCTCATCTTCGTGTACATATCCTTGTTGAACTTGGTCGTCATTTCTGCAAGAGAAAAACATTTAAAAGAAAACCTAAGTGTACATAAGAAGAGTCAACACTGACAATGTCAATACTTACTTTTTTTTCCTTCAATACCAATATTTCGAAGAATGTAAGGAGACGAGTCAGGTCCAAGGTTGTAAAAAGCAAGGGTCCGGGGATCAACCAGATCGTCCCAACTTTCAATCGTCTCTGCGTATCCTATTGGTGTTTCAATACGCTCCTTATGCCTGCTCTTAAGCTTAGGCCATCTCTTAACTATGCCAAACAAAAGATAAAGGAGTTAGTAACGATAAACAGCAAATGCGGCAAAACTAAAACGACGGGGAGAAATACTGACACACCTAAAGTTAGGGTTCCCCACCGACAAAGCAACCTCAGGATATCACCCCAATCCCTGCTAGATTGAGTCTCAAAATCATCCCCGGACACAAAGAAAAATCGCGATTTCCAATACCTGAAGGACGAAGGTAAACCCTTGACAATCCTTGTTCTTCTCTTCCAAGGGACTAACTCATAGTATCCATACTCCTTTGACTCTTTCAAATGGTATAGGTAGGTGAGTTCACCTACCTTAATCATGTCTCCATTGACAGTCAACCATATTTGCATATAGTTGACCACAATTCTCCACGAGTTAGGCATAAATGCCCGGGAGCAATACCAAAATGGGCTAGAAGTTCCATCAGGAACGGGTGGACGGGGAGCCTAAGCCCGCAGGTGAAGGCCAACTCATAAAAACATACCTCACTTGGAAAAAAATGACAGGCCCTATCCTCGTTATTAGGACGATGAACACGAACCAACTCCGAAAATTGAAACCTATCCTTGAATCTACTTACAGTGTCGGCATCCAAACCACACACCTCCCCAAGGGCATAAAAAGCCCTAACCTCTTGAGGGACAGAGACGACTGTATCTCTCTCCACTGGGTCACCATTAGACGATAACCCAGTCTCGAGGTCGCTAGACCTAACATCAGACATCACCTCTCTCTCTCTCACTAGACCCTCGAACCAATTAAGTGATTGGTGAAGCAAAGGCAGCAAGTCGCCCAAAACAACACTCAGACAATTGCCTTCAAAGACAAAATTCTCTAAATGTGGGAAAACACCCAAAGACCCTCCTAGGCACGCAAAAAGAAAGGAAACTGATGGGCAAGCTATCCTAACCTTAGAACTATTAACCATGGAAATACAGAAAAAGGGGGCAAAGGGAGACAACACAAGCTAAATCAAGAAAATCGAAGACCAATAAAAAGCAAAAGAAGAAAAGAAAAAGAGAATCAAAGGCTATATTATAGTAAGATAGAAGGGAAAGGTAAAAACATGTAAGGGAAAACATACCTCAACAAACGGTGAAGCACCAATGTGCAGCACACTGGTTTGGAGAAGCTTTGCAGAATGAAGGTTCGAAAAAAAATCGCTCAGAATAGTGATTGGAAGTTTTTTTTTTTTTTTGTTTTTTGAAAAGTAAAGGGAACTAGAAGAGGAGAAGTTTTAAATCAAGACTCAAAAACGATTGAAAACTAGCGGGAAGCCCAATAGTCCCACAAAGCGGAGCATTAACCCCACCAAACAAAAAGCACCACCTGGCCACTCCCTGTGAAGAACCACCATTACGCATTTAATGCGGCGCGAAGTCCTAAAAAGAGTTGTTTACATGTCTAAAAAAAAATAAAAATAAAAAACTCTTCACCATCCATGGTCGTCATGACATGTCAAGACGACCACAGAATCCGGGGGCAGCTAATGGGATTGACGAAACCAACTACAGACGAACATAACGTTACAGACGAAATCATCCTCATGGACGAACTGAAACAAGTGCCTCCATCACTGACGAAGGCATCAAGCCCATTCAATACCACCAATAACACCTCGGACGGTTACAACAACAGCTATGTAGACCGTTGAAAACACATTAAGACCCCCATGTTAAGCAGGAGGCATTACCAAGAAGGGCATTAACATCCCATTATTAACCACACCGGTCAGAATCCAAGGGAACCTATATATAAGGCTCTCACATCACCAACAGGAGGTACGGAGACACTTTTAGATATATTTCTTGCTCTGTGATATTGTATTATTCTTTCATCAGTAACTTCTTAATATTGACTTTGGCATCGGAGACTTTGTGGCAGGCACCACACCGGTGACCACTTTGAGGACACTATCACCCGGGTTGAAGGTTGGTTCCATCTGCTATCTCTGACTGACGAATTTACGCTTCATCAATATGATATATATATATATATATATATTTATTTATTTATTTATTTATTTATATATTTATATTTATATGTTTTTAAAATTTTTTAAAGATAATTTTTTGAATTGTCATGTCACATAAGGATTTTTTGTGACTTATGATCAAATATTGGATAGAGATATAATTAATAAAAATACTCGTATTAGGTATTATATATGCAATAGATTATATACACATACATATAACTCAAGGTTATCATATTACTTTAAAAATAAAAAAATAAAAACAAACAAACCTCATGCCTATCATAGGAAATAAAGTGTTGGATATATCATTTAAGTCATGGGTGGTTGACATGCCACCCAACCTAAATATACATAGGGGATGGCAAGGTGTAGCCCAAATGCCCAACCTAAGGGATTTTGCCTCTCGGGCTTTAAGGGTGAGTTTGTTTGGTGGTGAAAAAAAGTTGTTATTTCAATATTGTTGCAAGCACTTCTTTGATGAGAAATGCTATATCAATAATTTACCCAAAAAATATAAATGCTATATGAAATATATTTTCACAACATTTTCGCAATAATATTAAAATAGTAGGTTGTTATTGACTAATATTAGTAGGTAAAAAAAGTAATTTTAGCTGTAAAAACTTACCATATATGATTTTTTATATAAAAAAGGGGTAAATTACGTATTTGGTTCCAATCCTTTACACCATATTTCAATTTGATCCTTATCCTTTCAATTGTATCAATTTGGTTCATAACTTTTTAGTGTCGTGTCAAGTTAGTCATTGCCGTTATCTCTTGGATGGAAATTGCTGACATGACTAATAACAAAAATAAAAAATTATTTTCTATTGACGTGGCAATAAACTAATATTTGGAATTTGCTACCACATGTATTTATTTTTAGAAAATAAAATATTTAGAATTTGTTTATTTCTGTCAAATTTGAAAATTTATTTTCTTCATTTTCTTACTTTTGCTTTCTTGAGAACCAAACGGGATTCAAAATCCAAAATTCTAAAGTAAATTTCCTTTCTTTTCCCCACGTTTTCCCAGCAACCAAATAAGAAAAAGAAAAAGATCTTTAGAGCTCAGAGAATTCAATTCAAAATCCCCATTCCCACATTAAAAATATTCTTCCTTTTATTGGCTGAATACAAAAATAAAATTCTAGATAAGGTACATAGTCAATTGCTTGCTATTTAAAACCACCACAAGTTGCTTCAATTAATTCATCAAACAAGGACTAGCATGAGCACAAGGTTCAATTCGAAGAGTTGCAGCTTCAAATCACAATCTCTCAGTAACGATCCTAAGTCCCCTAAAAATGGCTGGCATCCATTTGATTTTTTTTGCTGCTAACAGCTTTGCCATTTCATTTTGGTCAAAGGGATTCTGATCTGCTTTAGGGGAGAGAGAGAGAGAGAGAGAGAGAGAGAGAGAGAGAGAGAGAGAGAGAGATGAGGGAAATGGGGAGAGAGGGAGTGGGTTTTGATATTTTATTTTGGGGAAAAAATGACGAGATTGACATGATAAGAGCATTCCCATCAGATGTGCCAAATGTCAAATATTTGGAATTTGGCATACCAAACACCAAAAAACCTCTCTCATAAGATGTTCTAAATGCTCTAATATTTGGCAAACATAAACAGTGCTGTTCCATCTTTGGAACAGTAAAGACGAAAATGCTAAAATAAATCATTTTTTATTCATTTTCTCTCTCTTCCTTTATGACTTTCTTTCTTCTTTCTCTTCCTTTATGACTTCCTTTCTTCTTTCTTTCTCTGCCTCTCCCCTCATCTTCTGTCACTCTCTCTTCCTTTTTTCTTCTTTCTTCTCTAGAATCTTCACCTCTTCCTTTTTTTTCTCTCTTTTTTTCCTTTTTTCTTTTTTTTTTTGTCACTTTCTCTGTGCCTCTCTGTCTCCCTCTTTTTTTCTTGTCACTCTCTCTCTCTTTCTTCTTTTTTCTCTTCCTAGACTGTTGCCATTGAGATTGGCCGTTGCCATTGAGATCGGGTGTCGCCGTGGAGTTCGGCCTCATTGATGAGGTCAACTAGTGGAGATCGCATGTAAGTTTCGGCGATTTTTTTTTTAGTTGTGGATTCCATGTGATTTGGGTTGTATAAATGGAGTTGATTCATCTCTTCATTTTTTTTTTTTTTAATTTTTTTAAGTAGTATGGGGTGGTGGTGGTGGCCAGTGGATTGTTGTTGGTGGTGGTGGGTTGTACCTATGGTTGTGGGTGGTGGCGGCGGACTGTACTTGTGTATGGTGGGGGTTTCAGCAATTTTTTTTTTTTTTTTTTTTGGTTGTGGATTCCGTGTGATTGTGGGTGGTGGTGGAGTTGGGTTGATTCCATGTGATTTGGGTTGTATAAATGGAGTTGATTCATCTCTTCAATTTTTTTTTTTTAGAGTTTTGTGTTGATTTTGGGGATTTTTTTTGGAGTAGTATTGAGTGGTGGTGGTGGGTTGTACCTATGGGTGGTGGTGGTGGCGGGCTGTGCTTGTGTATGGTGGTGGGTTTGTTACAGTTCTGTGCTTGTGTTTGTATATGGTGATGGGTTTTTATTTTGTATTTTTTTATATTGATGGTTTTTTTTAAATATTTTTTTATATCATTTTAATGTATAGAATTGAAAAATAGAAGATACGATGAACGTGAATTGTAAAATGGTGTGTTAAAATAATAAAGTAGATTTTTTGATGTGTCAAAATGACATATTTATAGAACACCTGATAGGAATGCTCTAAGGCTTAGGGAATATGATTTATTTTTGTTTTTAATTATAATAGGAATTTTTTATAGTTTGAAATTTTTGGGGAAGGAACTAAACAAACAGAGTTGCAATGCAAATCTAATGAGTGGTACACTATGGAACCATTTTTCGTTTTGAATTTTTTTGAGCTTTGAATTCAGGGATTTTAACTCCTGTTTGGTTCCGCAAAAAGCAAAGAAAAGAAAATGAAACAAAGAAAAAAAAAACTGAATTTTAGTCTATAATAAACTAATTTCAAATATATTATTTTATTTTTTAAAACTAAAGACATGTGGCAGCATATGTGGCTACTTAAGTGGCATAAAAAAAGATATTTTGATAACACCGTTAGCTACATCAGCTTTTTCCTTCCACCACTTAACGGCATGGACTATTTTGAAACAATACCAAAAGGTTAAGAACTAATTTGACCCATTTGAAACGTTAGGGACCATTTTGATATACAGGACAAACGTTAGGGACTAAAAGTGTAATTTACCCCCAAAAAAATTGTGAACATAAAACTTCTATTTTTTTATGAAATATGTTATATTCATAATATCTTCACAACAAATTTTAAGTAGTAGGTTGCTATAAATAGTTATTGATGGGTAAAAAATAATTTTAGTGATAAGTTCAAATTTAAATCAATATTAATTAACCATCTATAATTTGTTGTGAGAATCTTTTATATATATATATATATGTTTTTTTTAATTTTTTTAAAATAACTGAGCTGTCATGTCAATGCCAGAAAAACTAAAATTAAATAAATAAAAATAGAAAGAAAATGGGTTGTCATGAGTCTACAATCTAAGTTGTAGGTAACTAGCTTCTAAAAAAAGAAAAACAAGTTGTAGGTAACTAGGTATTAAAGGGGGTGGATATATCCCCGGAGACACCAAATTTTGTCTTATAAAGGGGTAGAATTAACAAAAATACAGGTATATAGCCTATAGGGATATAATTAATAAAAATACCCGTATTAGGTAGTATACTATATACTTATATACTTATGTTTATCATACCTTTCAAAAAAATAAAAACTCACACCTACCCCCAAGAAATAAAGAGTTGAATATTTCAATTAACTTATGAGCAGTTTAATATATATATATATATATATATATATATGTTTATATTGATTTCTTAAGTACTATATTTAAATTTAATAGACCCTCATAAGTCTCTCCCTCTGTTGAATTTCTCTCTCTCGTCTAAAAGCGAGCCTCTCCCTCCCTTAGGTCAGATCTAATGGCATTTTCACTTAGTTTTCTTTCTTTTTTCAAAATGGCAGAAGATGTGATTGATAGTTTGGGAAATATGCAATTAACAACAGATGAAGAAGAAGTTATTGCCATTTCAAATTAAGGAAGGTTGGAAACTATTGAGAGTTGTAATCTGAGCCTCATTGGGAAGTTTCTTACGTGCAAACCCTTCAACAAAAAGGCAGCAAAGGCTACTTTACGAAGAGCATGGAGCATGAATGAAAATATGCAAATTCTTGAGATTGGTCCGAATCTTTTCCAGTTCAAATTCCAATCGGAATTTGATATGAATCGCATACTTCGAGGAGGCCCTTGGACATTTGACAACCAGCCACTTATGCTTCAGCAATGGAAAAAAAGGGTGATTGTGGAGAACATACGAATGGATTATGCATCTCTTTGGATTCAAATTTAGGGAGCCCTGTTGGACATGATCTCTCCCCAAGTAGCCTCTGAAGTTGGAAGCAGTTTAGGTGTAGTGGCGGAGGTAGAAAGGAGACAAAGACAAGATGATTTGAATTTTTTCATGCGTGTTCGCGTTGCACTGCCAGAAACAAAGCCTATCAGACGTGGTGTGTATATAGCTGATTCGGATGGCGAACGTACGTGGGTTAGATTTAAATATGAGCGACTTCCGCTGTTTTGCTACTACTGTGGTATTCTTGGACATGACTTGAAACATTGCGCTCAACACTTCGCAATGCAGAAAAGTGGTGGAGAGGTGGAATACCAATATGGTGATTGGTTAAAAGCTACAGGGGGTTGACCACAATCTCCACAGAGGCGAAATGTGGGAAACAAACCTGAGTATGGTGTTGCTAATGCTACAGGTGGTGCTGTAATGTAGACAGTGAACCAACCAGCGCAAGGGAAGGAGATGCAGGCGGTGGTGGAGCAGGTGCGTGAAGCAAAAGTGCCGTGTGCAAGTGATAGTCCAGATAAGGGTGAGGCTGAGATTCCAGGAACTGCTCTTGATTTTCAGCAAGAAGATGTGGATAAGGGACTTCATGCTTACGTGAAGGAGGACATTACCGTGAATGAAGGAACTGTTTCTGGGGGTCAAGGTAGTGAAACAAAGGTGGAGACTAAGGGTATCGTGATGGAGGGAATGTCAAACACCTTAACAAATGGATTAGATGGAATTCCTAATTTGAAATTGAAGGTGGATAAAGCAAGACCGGATGCAAATCCTAGTGGGTTATCCTTATCAAGACCATCCACTTGGACTAGAGTTAACCGAATGGATCTTGGATTGAGTGGATTTACTAGGGCTATTACGCTACCTACACTTGGCAAACGGGATGCAGTTCATGAAGCAGATGTATGTATAGAAGGGAACCAAGGTGCACCTACATTGAAGCGTGGGAAAATTGATGAAGCTAGCAATGATGAAATATTGGCGGGGGTGGCAATCCACCTTTGCCGGAAGCAATGAGGCTTCTAAGTTAGAACTGCCAAAGGCTTAGGAACCCTTAGACAGGTCAAAGCTTTCACAAACTTATGAGGGAACAAGCTTCCAATGTTTGTTTCTTCATGGAAACAAGGCTTGATAAGGAAGGATTTGAGAAGCTTTATGATAACTTACCTTTTCCCAATCAGATTATTGTTAAAAATCCGGATTCAGGAGAAGGCATAACACTAATTTGGAAGAACAAGGTAGCATTGGAGGTTATTAATTTCACAGCAAATCATGTGTTAGCTAAAATTGTGGAGGATGATGGATTTGTATGGTTTATGACATGCTTCTATGGTTGGCTAGAAACAAATCAGCGGGAGAAGTCATGGAAACTCCTAGCTCACTTGAAAACTTTTGTGGATGGACCTTGGCTTTGTATTGGTGATTCAATGCTTTTCTGCATGCATCAGAAAAATAGAGCAAGCGGCCGGCACAATCAGCACAGGTGGATGCTTTTAGGGATGTGTTGGAATTATGTTAACTTGAAGACTTGGGCTATAAGGATTACCCATTTACTTGGAGTAATAAGAGGCCTGGAGAGGCAAACACAAAAATCTGCCTTGACCGAGCTGTAGCAACCAAGGAATGGAGGGAGAAGTACCAGTTGAGCACTGTTACCCATCTTTCAACCCATGCATCAAATCATTTACCCATTGTTCTTCAGACTCAGAGCTATCAAAGGCAGTGACAAAGAAAGGAAAGATGGTTCAAATTTGAGGAAGCTTGGCTCTTATGGGAAGATTGTGAAACAGTGATGAGTGGAGCATGGCACACGATAGGGGATGGAGGACTTGGTTTGGCTTCAATTAAGGAGAAAATCAAGTCATGTGGAGTGGAGTTAATGGCATGGGGGTTGCCAAAGCTGATCCAAATGCAGATGCAATTAAAAAATTGCAACAACAACTTGATTCTCTCAATAAAGCCGAAACCACTGAGGGGAATAGAGCTCGGTATTTGGAAGTGCATAAGAGGATGGATGACTTGTTATTGAAGCAAGAGATTTATTGGACTCAAAGGTCAAGAATTCCTTGGCTAAAATATTGTGATAAAAACACAAAATTTTTTCATTCCAAAGCAAGCCAAAGGAGGCAGAGAAACCACATAAAGGGAATTAAAAATGGAGAGGGCCAATGGGTGGAGGATATGGAGGACATAGTTAATGTAGCTGTAGAATACTTTGATAATTTGTTTTGTGCAGGTTCATGTGATCAGATGGAAGAGTGTCTAAATGCAGTTTCCTGCAAGGTGACCCCTAAAATGTAATAAATACTGTCCAGTGATTTTAGTGTAGATGAGGTTGAAGCGGCGTTGTTCCAAATGGGACCAACCAAGGCTCCTAACCTGATAGTATGAATGCTCTTTTCTACCAAAAATTCTGGCATGTTGTGGGTGATTCTGTAACTGCTATTGTGTTAGATTTTTTGAATTCCGGAAACATGGTGCCTAATATTAATCACACTAATATTGTTCTTATCCCTAAAGTAAAGAATCTTGAGAAAATGTCTGATTTCAGACCTATTAGTCTACGAAATGTCATTTATAAAATTATATCTAAGGTCCTGGCAAATAGACTGAAATAGGTTCTACCTCATGTCATCTCTCCAACTCAGAGTGTCTTTGTACTAGGTCGCCTCATTATGGATAATGTGTTGGTGGCATATGAAACATTACACACCATGCATTGCAAGAAGAAAGGGAAAAAAAGATCTTTAGCACTGAAGCTTGATATCAGCAAGGCTTATGATCGAGTAGAATGACTCTTTTTGCAAGGAATTATGCACAAGATGGGCTTCCCTGAAAGGTGGATTAATAGGGTGATGAGTTGTGTTACAACACCATCCTTTTCAGTCCTTGTTAATGGCAAATCGTATGGCAGTATCAAACCCTCTAGAGGGATCCGTCAAGGTGACCCTCTTTCACCATATTTGTTTTTGTTATGTGCAGAAGGTTTTACTTCTTTATTGGCTAAGACTGAGTTGGAAGGAAGGATTCATTGGGTATCAGTTTGTAGAAGAGCACCCAAAATCTCTAACCTGTTATTTGCAGACAACTCACTACTATTTTGCCGGGCAACTCAGATGGAAGTGCAGGTTGTTACTGAGATTCTCCAAACTTATGCTAAAGCTTCGAGTTAGAGCATAAATTTGGAAAAATCTTCAGTGTATTTTAGCCGTAATACCCCACACAACCAGAAAGATGAGATTATGCAAACTCTGGGTGTTAAGGAGGTGGATCGTTTTGAATCATATATGGGGCTGCGTACATTAGTTGGACGTTCAAAATACCATTCCTTTTCCTATCTTAAGGATAGGGTATGGAAGAAATTACAAAGTTGGAAAGGTATGCTGCTTTCCAGGGCTGGGAAAGAGGTTCTTATCAAGGTAGTGGCACAATCCATTCCCACTTACACAATGGCTGCATTCCAACTTCAGGTGAAATTATGTGATGAGCTAGATGCGTTGTGTGCAAGATTTTGGTGGGAACAAGTTAGGAATGAAAGAAAAATCCATAGGAAAAGTTGGGATAAATTAGTTATTCCAAAGAAAGATGGTGGCATGGGGTTCTATGACTTAAGAGCATTCAACCTAGCCATGCTTGTGAAGCAAGGGTGGAGATTGCTACAAGAAGATGACTCACTACTATACAGGTGCTTCAAGGCTAGATATTTCCTACTGTCTAATTTTCTTGATGCTGTTGAGTCACCTAACTGCTCATTTGTTTGGCGAAGCATAATGGCAGCACTCCCCATTCTTAAAACTGGATGCTGTTGGAGAGTTGGAAAGGCACTCCCCATTCTTAAAACTGGATGCTGTTGGAGAGTTGGAAATGGTTATTCCATAAGAGTTCATTGGGATAGGCGGATCCCAAATCATCCAACAAACAAAGTCCTATACCTGACTAATGAAGAATCCGAAGGTCTATGGTTGTCTGACCTCATTGATCCGAAGTTACATTGGTGGAGAAGAGAGCTTATAATGTCCTTGTTTCACATTGAAGATGCAAAGGCAATTTGCAGAACCCCATTGAGCCGTAGAGATGTTCCAGATAGGATAATGTGGATGAAAAATAAGAATGGGCTATTTTCGGTGAAGTCAGCATATGGAGTGGCTATACAGGTTCGGAGAGGTGAAGGATGGACTGAAAATTCAAGTGGCTGTGCAGGTAAACAAGTTTGGAGTGCTCTGTGGAAGCTCAAGATTCCTAACAAGATTAAGGTTTTTGGTTGGATGGCCTGCCATGAGATATTGCCAACACGGATGAATCTTGTTAGGAGAAGAGTTGTTAAGGATAATAATGTTTGAACTGCACCAAATTTCCAGAAATGACTATACACGCTCTGTGGAATTGCGAGGTTGCAAAGGAAGTGTGGTTGGGAAGCTTAGTAAAGTTGCAGAAGTGTTCTCATGGGCAAGCTGATATGATGGAACTCATTGAATAGCTGTTGAACCGAATCTCAGTGCAGGAGTTGGAGTTGTTCTTTGTTCAAGCGTGGCTCATTTGGAATAAAAGGAACAATCTGTTACATGGGGGCAGGCTTTGAGATCCTAACTTGTTAAGCAAGAGAGCTGCTGAATATTTGAAGGAGTACCGAGTTTCGTAGATTCAGCTCAGTGTTGTGTTGTTGGTGCACTCCATCAGTGAGGTTTGGAAGCCACCTCCTTCATTGGTCTTCAAACTGAACTTTGATGCAACTATATTCTCAGATAGCCACAGGGCTGAGTTTGGAGCAATTATTTGTAATGACAAGGGGGAAGTGATGGCAGCCACGAATGCCAAAGGTCCTTATGTGAGAAGCAGTGATGAAATCGAGTTACTGGCATGTAGGAAAGCAATAGAATTCGCAATTGATGTTGGATTTGCTGAACTAGTTATTGAAGGAGATAATGTGAACGTGATGAATGCTATTTCTGCATATGAGGCTGACCTGTCCTTGCTGGGAAATGTTGTGGACAATGTTCGTCATCTGCTATGTGGCTTACAATGGGTAACAATCTACTGCACAAGAAGAGGGGAGAATAGGGTAGCACATGCTCTTGTCCAATATGCTAGGAACATCTATGATGATATTTTTTGGATGGAGGATTCGCCTCCACCAGCTATGGAAGCATTGTATCATGACTCTCTTTTGTTATAAATAAATGAATGTGTTCCATTTTCAAAAAAAAAACTTATGAATAGTTTATGTTGCTTTCTCTTTTATATATACTAGTCGCATATTTGTACGTTGCGTATGATAATTTTTTTTAGGATTGTCTCATTAAATATTTTATTAATATTATAATTTTAGTTATTAACCATTGGTTTTTCATTAGCTTTTAAGTTAATAAAAACCTTAAATATACCTTCTTCTTCTTTTTTTTTTTTTTTTTTTTTTTTTAACACCTTTACACACACACACACACACACACACACATAGTAAATCTTTACACATACCTTTAAGAAAACTCTATATATTCCATTTTTTTTGGATGCGTAAAATTATAGACTATTACTCTATAATGATAGTGGCTAATTAATTTTATATATATATTTTAGTGATCTCATTTGTAACACTTCTTACTATTATCATATATTTACTAACTGATGATTTGCATAACAAAACGATAAATGAGAGGTAGCATTGTTCATTAGATTTTCGAAAGTAATAGTGTATGAGATATATATATATATATATTATAAATAAGGTTAAATGAAATGTCAAAAAATGGATTTTTAAATTTTCTAACTTTATTTCTTATGTAATTTCTACTACTATCAGAGAACATCTCTTTTTTAGTTATGATTAATATGGTTTCCATAGTTAGAGTTTGATTAGTTTTAAATTTAAATTTAGTACTATGATTGTATTTAATTGTTGATTGTTGATTTAATTTTTTAAGTGAATTTAATTGTTTATGTTACTACACTGTAAAGTTTTTAATGTTCTCCACACGGTAATCTCTATTTTATTTTTTACTTCTCCTTACAACCTCTTTGTTTTCCAATCAACGATTACTAATTGACGTTTGGTTTTTTTTTTTTCTTTATCTACTCTTTATTACTTTGTATTGGTTTTTTTTTTTCTATACCATCTCTCTCTCTCTCTCTCTCTCTCTCTCTCCATTGGCAACCTATCGTTTTCCAAAATTTGATGATGATTCTATGACATTATATATGCATTATTAGTTTTTATTTTATTTTATTTAAATTTAGTGTTTCTAACTTGATTTGTTTTGTATTTCATTCTTCCTTTGATACATTGGGTGTGTGAAGGAGTGTTTCCCTAGCATTACTCCACTTAATGTGAACAATGTTATTTATTCAATTTAGGCAAAATACTATATTTTAAATTTTTTAAAATAAAAGGGAGTGGAAATATAAATAATTTAATGATATATATATAGGGGATGTGACTAAATTTAAATGTTAAATAAAATGATATGAGAAAAAAATAATAATACACACTAACTTATCCAAATAATTTTATGTAATATAATAATAGTACATTCTTATATACTATTTTTAATTATTTATAATGCAATATGATAATATTTAACAATCAAAGTCATAATAAAAAAACAAAAAAAAAAACTTAAAACACAAAACTAAATCCCATCAACCCAAATAGAGTTCTAAAGTATACAAAACTTTATCAAACTAAAATAGAGATGCAAGAAAAATAAAAATAAAAATCCGACAAAAAATTGAGGGAGAAAGAGTGGGAAATAACCACTTTTTCGTGAGAGAAAATTATGTAAAGAATGGAAGAGTGAATGACAAATTTATACTAAGAGCATGATAATAAAAAGAAACAAAATATAGGAAGATAAAAGGAAAGAGGAAGAGTGATATCAAGGTAGAATGTTTGGGGAGTTGAAAAGGTAAAAAGAAGGAGAAAGGTTGGAGAAAGTGTAAATGTTAACAAAAATGAGTACAATTTGATGAGCACAATTTTCTTTTATTTGAATATAAGTAAAATATTACATTTTTTATTTTTTAAAACAAAAAGAGAGAGAGAGAAAATATAAATAATTTAAAGATAAAGAGGATGTGGTTGAATTTCAATATTGAGTAAAATAGAAGAGAAGAAAAAAAAATTAAAAGATATAACAATAAACACTAAATTATCCAAATTATGCTATGTAATAGAATACTTTTTTTTTTTTTTTTATCTACTATCTTTAATTTTTTATAATGTAATCAGATAAAATTTAACAATTAAAGAGCAAAATAATAATAATAATAATAATAATAATAACTTCCAAAACTAAATCGTATCAACCTAAAGTAGAGTTCTTAAAAACACAAAAATTTATCAATCTAAAGCGGAGATGCAATAAAAAATAAAATCCACAAGAGAGAGAGAGAGAGAGAGAGAGAAACCTTTTTGTGAGAGAAAACTAGGCAAAGAATGGAAAAGAGTGACAAATTTATAATAAGAGGGAAGGGATAAGAAGATATAAATAAAGGAAAATGAAAGAAAATATGAATAGTAATATTAAAGTAGAGGGTAGTGGGGAGATGAAAAAGTAAGAGAAGAAGAAATGTTGAAGAAAGTGTAAATATTTAAAAAAAATAAGTGAATGTAAAAAAAAATTATAGAAAAATTAGAAATAAAAAAGAAATATATATAGATGTTAAAACCAACAAAGATGAATATGTGAAGTCAATAATCTATTCATCATATATATATATATATATATATATATATATTGTAAAAAAAATGAATAAATAATAAATAATAATTATGTGACGAATGACATGACGATGAAGTGGCATAACAGGAGTATAGCAGCAATAAATGCCAAACTTTAGCTTTTAGTAATATATAAATATAAATATAGATATGTAACCCTTGTTTTGTTACAAACAAGGTATACATAGATGTAATTTGAACTAATATAACTTCTACATGATAGATGATCATTGAATAATAAATTTAAATATAATCTTATTCTCAGATTCTTTGTATTTTCTTGTTATTTCTTTCAATTTATAATAAAGAAATGCATTTTAAAAAAAAAAAATTTAGTGACTCGTGATCAAATATAGGATAGAGGTATAATTAATAAAAACACCTGTATTAGGTATGTATACACAACATATTATATACTCACATTCTCTTTGTATTGTCTTGTTATCTCTTTCATTTTATAATATAGAAAGGCATTTAAAAAAATGGACTTTTGTGACTTATGATCAAATATTGGATAGAGGTATAATTAATAAAAATACTCATATTAGGTATTATATACACAATAGATTATATACCCATACATATAACTCAAGGTTATCATATCACTTAAAAACAAACAAACAAACAAACAAACAAACAAACCTCGTGCCTATCATAGGAAATAAAGTGTTGGATGTATCATTTAACTCATGGGCGGTTCTTTCTCAAAAAAATAATAATAATAATAATAATAATAATAATAATAATAATAATAATAATAAAATACAAAACAAAACTCGTGGGCGGTTGACAAGCCACCCCACCTAAACATTTAAAGTAATAGACTAACTCACGGTTCTTTTTTGTTGTGTCAAAGTTGATATCTAACACCTAGGGAGTGCTTGAGAACCCAACAGGGATAACCAAAGATTGCCTTTTCCCTCTCTTTCTTTCCATTTTCCATTTTCTTTTTGGATAACACCCTCTCAATCTTCTTAGGGATTTATTAATATTATTATTATTAGAGAGCCTTTGGGTCTAAGTTCCAAGAGAAACATGGTGATAATTTAACGCCCCAAGTCAGAAAAAAAAAAAAAAAAAAAATACAAAATCAGATTTTTTTTAGGCCCACATGTGCCCCACCTACCGCATCATTCCCCACCACACATTCTCACCATCTCTTTTCTCTCTTGGCTGGCTCACTCATTTGCTTTTTTTTTTTTTTTTTTTTTTCAAATACTACTCTCACTCCCTCACACTCTCCCACCGGTACCACTCCCCACCACCATCTCCACCATCATTGTTCCAACTAGATCACCGGAAAAACTTCTTAGGAACCTTAGCATCTTCTTTCCTTTTATTTGAGGTAAATATTTCTAATCTTTTGATGGGTTTTATACTTTTGCTTGAGGTTTTTTTATCTTTTTTTTCTTTTTTTTTTGGATAAGGAGGTTCTTTTATTTAAGTTTTGATAATAATATTCATGTGATTTATGAGATTTGGAAGTGATATTCATGTGTTTATACGTATGGGTTTTGTATTAGAGGAATTATTTGATGAGTGGGTTTATGGTTTGTACTAATAGTCGCTATCTAAGGTTTATTTATGGTGAAAATTTAGGGGTTTTGAGTTATAATATATGATACTTGGTAAATCTAATTTTTTCTTTTGCTATTGGGTTTATTTGGAGTTAGTTGAAGTTCTAAAATTGCTTATCTTGGAGGATATTGCAATTTTGATGTCATGGGTCTCTTGATGATATTATATAGATATTGTGGGAAGGTTTTTTTTTTTTTTTTTTTTTTTTTTTTTTTTTGACTTGGGGTGTTACAGATAAAATGAGAGCTACAGTCATGGAAAATTATTAGGTACTTCCAGAGTACCATAAATGCATACTCCCTCCTCTCATATAAATGGTGGGTCCCACTATGAATTTAATTAGTGAAATTCACCATTTATGTGAGATGAAGGAGTATGCATTTATGGTACTCCGGGAGTACACAATAATTTCCCGTCAGTCATATCCCTCTCTTTACTAAATAGAGAGGATAGTGCTAACCCTATCATTCCTATTGTTCAAGGCTAGTCACCTCTGTATTAAAAGCAAGGTAGATGCTAATAGGTGAGAGCATTTAATTCAAAGATAGTAGTTTACTTCTAAATATATGTAATAATAGCAATTTAGAGTTTACTCTTAAAATCTACATCACAAAAATCTTAAATCAAAGTTCAAATCTTATGAACCAAACATTGTGCTCCACTCCATGCTCCATCAATAAAATTTTGATAGCTGGCTTCTTTTATCAAGTGAGGTAACGTGCCTTAACACTTGAGTTTTAACGTTAATGTTCTTGAATTTAATGTTATTGAGGTAAGTCTCACATGGGTCACTTAGTTCTACCTCACGTGATTTACATCTTTTACTAATGTTGTTAAGGTAAGTCTCAAGCATTAAGGCACATTATCTCACTTAATAAAAGATGGGGGAAAATGCCATAACACCCCTTGAACTTTAGGATAGTGGTCATTACACCCCCCCCCCCCGGTGAACTTTTGTTTTATCTAATCTACTCCATAAACTTCACATGTTTGCAAATTGATACTTCTGTTAGTCTACTGTTAAAATTTACTAACAGTTCTACTGGGATGTTGTTGGCAATATGTTTCTGATATGGTCCTAAATGTGCTAAACTCTAACATGTCTATGGCTGATATCATATATCCACTATTTCCTACTCAATTCTTATCAATGGTGTTGCTTATGGTTGTATAAGGCCTACTAGGGGTCTCCATCAAGGTGACCCCTTGTCATCCTATCTATTTTTGTTGTGTGCAGAAGGATTCTCATCTCTTATTAGTCAAGCTGCTAGGAATTAGATGATAAGTGATATATCTATATGTAGAGGATGCCCAATGATGACCCATTTGTTCTTTGCAGATGACAGCCTTCTGTTCTGTAAGGCTAACACCCAGGAATGTCAGAAGCTGATTGAAATTCTTAAGCTCTATGAAGTTGCTTTAAGCCAAAAAATAAATACTGACAAATCTTCAATCTTCTTTAGCCACAATACCCCTTAACAATTAAGAGATGATGTGTTTAACACTCTTGGACCATATGCAAGGATCACAGCACAACAAATACTTGGGGCTGCCCTCAATTGTAGGAAAGAAAAAAAAAATTGAAGTTTTTGCGGAGATTAAAGAAAGGGTAGGGAAAAAACTATTTGGGTGGAAATAAAAAATGCTATCCATGGGAGGAAGAGAGATTCTTATTAAAGCGGTTGCCCAAGTAATCCCAACCTATACCATGAGTTGCTTCCAACTTACAAAAGGCCTGTGTGGTGACTTAGAAGGAATGATGAGGAGATTTTGGTGGGGACAGAGGCAACAAGAATCAAAGATAGCTTGGGTTAGTTGGAAAAAGATGTGTAAATCTAAGCTTAAAGGTGGGATGGGCTTCCGAAACCTTCAAGCTTTCAACCTAGCTATGTTAGCAAAATAGGGTTGGAGATTGTTGATAAACCTAGACTCTCTTGTGGCTCAAATTTATAAGGCCAAATATTATCCGCATGGGGACGTCCTTAAAGCCAAATTAGAATCAAATTTCTCATACACGTAGTGAAGTATTATGAATGGGATGGAAGTGATAAGGAGAGGAACCCGATAGAGAGTAGGGAATGGAAGCTTGATCCATATTTGGGAAGATAAATGGATGCCTACTCCTTCAACATATAAGGTAATCTCTCCCCCAAAGCTCTTTGATGAATATCCAATGGTGTCAGCGCTTATTGATAAAGAAACTAAAAGATGGAAAGATGGGCTAATTAGATCCTTTTTTCTCCCTTTTGAAGTTAGCACAATCCTAAACATCTGCCTAAGCTATAACCTCCCAAAAGACAAAATTATTTGGATTGGTAATAGAAAAGGCAACTTCACTATGAAGAGTGCTTACTATATAGCATTTAAAATTGTTGAGCCTGACAAATGAGGGGAAAGCTCAGTAAGGGACAATAGAACCATACTCTGTAAAAAGATATGGCACTTAAACATTCCAAAAAAGATAAAAATCTTTGCATGGATAGCTTGTGTGAATGGCCTCCAAATCGTAGCTAATTTGCAAGCGAGAGAATTAATAGAGAAATGTTATGCCCCTGTTGTGACAGAGAGCTGGAACCTATCACCCATGCCTTAATAAGATGTGACATTGCCAAAAGGGTATGGAGCTACTGGGAAGGTTGTCCTGTAAATATGTTGATGATTCAGTGGGATGTATCTGACACAGAACTAGAAATCCTTGCAACTAAAACTACCAGAGACTTCAGACTTGGAGTCTTTTTTGTGACATCCTGGTCAATCTGGTATAATAGAAACCAAGTTGAATTTGAGTCCACTTGCCAGATCTCTCACTAGATTTGGAAGTTTGCTGTAGGATAACTCAAAGGCTACAAAGAAAAGAGGAGAGCACCAGGTCAGTATCAGGCTAAGGAGAATAGAAAATGGGAAGCCCTCCCAATGGAGTATTCAAAGTTAAAGTAGATGGTGCCACATCTGATCAGGGGAGGAACTCTAGTGTCTGGGTGGTCATTAGAAACTCAGAGGTGATGGTTATAGCGGCCTGGTCAAAGTACCTCAATGGCCTGTTCTCAGTGTTGGAAGTGGAGGCTCTGGCTATTGAATCAGATATTCTTCTTGCTAAGGAAGTGGAGTTGCCCAATATCATCATTGAATCAGATGCTTTATTAGCAATTCAAAGCGTTGAAAAGGCTAAAACAGAAGGTGTCTTGGCCACTTGGTTCATGGTATAAATTTATAATCCTTCTTCTTAAGAACTTTAGATGCTGGAGCATTAAGCACGTGAAAAGGTAGTACAACAGAGTTGCCCATGAACTTTGGAAAGAGATTTCTCCTCCCATGATTCGCCGCCTGATCTGAATTAATTGTATCTATTTTTCTGTTGGTGTTAGAACTCTGTTTGTATTTAAATTTCATTTGGTAATGAAATTCATCATTTTCATATAATTAAAAATATATATATATATATATATATATATTACTAGCAATTCTCACATGACAAGAACATTCAAACTTGGATTTCAATTTTTTTTTAGAGAGAGAGATCTCTTCAATGGAACCGCCGTAGATCTCGCCGTCCATGGTACTAACGGTGCCATTGGTGGTCCTGCCGCTCCCTAAAACAACTCAGTAGCGCATCAGTCCTATAGTCTTAAATTTTAGATTTGAAAGCTTACTGATTTGTGTACGAGCTATGTAAGATTTTAGTTACAAATTGAAAAAACGAAAACAAAACATAGATTTGACTGCTATTAGTAAATCGCCTAAGTTTTGGCTCTTCTTCTTAAGGTCCATTTGGATAGAACTTATTTTGGTGAAACTAAAAATTGAAAATATTGTAGCAAAATAATTTTTAAATGTGTAAATAGTACCGTGGAATCCATTTTTAATGAAAAAGTTGTTGAAAAGTGAGATTTGTGAATCCCGTGTACTGTTTACAGGACCCACTAATGTGCTGAAAAGGGTTGAAAAGTCAAATAGTGCGGCTAAGTAGCCGCACTATCTCCTTAAATGCGTGCTAAAAAAAAAAAAAAAAAAAAAAAAAGAGGGAAGACTTTAAACTCAAAACGCCAATGCCAGACGTGTATCCAAACCCCACCTTAAGGTCAATTTGGATTCACGTCCACGTTTGCGTTTAGGGTTTTTTTATTTTATTATTTATTTATTAAACCAGCGTGTTATGCACTGTTCATTGGCCTAAATTCATTGTTCATGGCCAGTGAACAGTGCCAAACAGTAATAAACAAAAAAAAAAAGGTTATTATTTTCAGTTTTCAGTTTTCAGCAAAATAAGCTATATTCAAACACACACTTAATATCATATTTTTTTTTTTTTTTTTTTATTTGTCTAAGGCCATGTGGCTTTAGTTTACCATTTTTTGAAAGTATGTAGTCGTGATTTCATTTATTTATTATTTTGCCTTTTATATTTGTTAGATATATAATAATGCTACAAGAACTTGTGTGACCATTGTGTCTCTCAATTGGATAATTTTTAAACCGGAAAAGCTTTGGTTTTTGATATCTCCATTAATAGATATGGCTTAGTTGTTGTTGTTGCGAGGAACAGTTGGACCACAAACGGCATGGTCAATACCAGGGGCGGTGAGATCCACAGTGGATCCATTGAGGTAGACGGTCTCTCTCCCTCACTCTCAAAAAATTCAAATCCAGTAACTTTTTGTTTTTGTTTTAAAGTATGAATGTGATGGTTAGTGAATTTTAATAGTAGACTGACAGAAGCCTCAATTTGGCAAACATGTGAAGTTTATGGAGTAAAGTGGCTAAAATAAGAGTTTAGGAGGTGTAATGACCACTGCCCCAAAGTTCAGTGGTGACATGGCATTTTTCCCTAAAAGATGCTAGGTATCAAAATCAATATCAATATTATCTATATATTTATCAATATTCAAATGTATAAATGAAACTTAAATCCCATACAAGGATTAAAATAAGCAAACATACGAATTTTAAAAATATGGCTTTTGGAAACAATACTTCATTATAATGCCATTTGGAGATTTTATTTATTATTAATTTTGTTGTTGTCGTATGCCTTTTTTGTTTTGGGTTGCATCTCAACAATAAACAAAGCCAATAATCCAATTATTTGTGGTAAGAATGTAAGGGTATGATTGGGCAAGATCAATAGTTCTTTTTCTTCCAAGTCCAATGTACATGACTTGTTTTTTGGAGACTACAAACTTTCAGTTGTACCTTAAGACTACAATTTCCTTTAAAAAAAAATTAATATTGTTACATATTTTGATAATTTAATAGTTGTATTGTATATTCTTTACACTTTTAATCATTATAGGCATATGCTAAGTTGAAAGTGGCATTTCTTGAAAATTTTCATATTGCATGAGATAAGATCTATAATGAAAAAAAATATATAGTTGAATTTAGTTATACAATTAGTAACAATGACCAGACTTTAATACAAGTTTTTTATACAGTTAGGTAGATAACATTTATTGATTAAAAATTTAAAATATATTTAGTTTCTCAATAGGTAAATATAGAGAGATAGTATTTACTTAGATCCTGTAGGGGTGAAATTTTCAAAGTCAACAATGGGCCTTGGGCCCCGCATGGAGCCCAACCATGACCCAAAGGGAAAATGGGGGACCAAAAGACTTCTAGCCCAATCCTGTTGAGTCCAAATTATTTTAAAAGACGTCCGAGGAGGAATGTCTCCTCAGACACACAAATATGGGCCCAATGTGCGCCCCCTTCACAGTGAAGAACCACTCCAGACAAACGTGGGTAGAAGGATGAGTCTCACACAGCAGGAAAGAGGAAAATGTAAGACGTCCAGGGAGAAGCCACAACTGCCGTATTAAATACAAGGAATTTACTTTTTCAACCGTATTAATGTGGAGAAGACAGGCGAACAGTGTTACATTGGCCAGTGCAACTCACAGAAAGATAAGGTGGATGTCCGATGGGACAGGCACTCAAGTGAAGGTCCATATGGTTAACAAGTGTAAGGTCCTTATCAATTTAAGGAGGCTATATAAGAGAAGGAAATCCTCATGAAGAGGGGATCGGAGAATTTGGAGAAAAGAGAGAGAGAGAGAGAGAGAGAGAGAGAGAGAGAGATTAAAGGATTCTGTAGACTTTAATCAGAGCAAGAGGTGCACTTATACGTCTCCTCGGACTGGTATCCTGTAAACTTAACTGCAATGTTCTCACGTCCAGACTGTTGCATGGCATACAACTAACTAACATTCACTCTGTCCAGCCCCAGTTCTGTAATCCGCTCTCTACAAATTCATTGTCTAGGGACTTTTGGGCCAAAACCACTTGTTGGGCTTGGGCCCCAAAAACCGCCCCTACAATTGGCGCCGTCTGTGAGAAGAACTTGTGTCTCGACAAGTGAATCTGTAAGAAATGGAAGGATCAGGTCCGCGCCAAACCGGACGTGCAGACTCCCAACGGCAAGACAATTTTTTGAATCTCGAACGAGAGAAGGACCAAGATAAGCAACGAGAGGGCAGTGTGAACACCTCTCACACGAGTAGAAGCCGCTCAAAAGGGAAAGGTCATGCATCCCATAAGCAAAACGATCGAAAGGCTCTACAGCAAGAGATTGATGATTTGAAGAAGAAGCTGCGCTGAGCGCAGCGAAAACGTCCTTCACCTGACTCGGACACTAGCAGTGATGAGAATAACGAATACAGGCGAAGATCAAGAACCCCTCTGAGCGAGACTTTTTCCTATGAGGAAGAGCGGCCTCGCAAACGCGGCCATAAAAGCCCATCTTACCAAGGCCTGGCCAACGATGCCATGAGCAAGGCCCTGGATCGCATCTCCCAGTCGCCTTTCACGCGTAGAATAGAGAGGGCAGTGCTTCCTCGGCGGTTCCATTAACCAACGTTTGCCATATACAATGGTCGGACTGACCCAGTAGAGCATGTAAGCCAGTTTAATCAGAGGATGGTTGTCCACTCCAGGGATGAGGCGTTAATGTGTAAGGTGTTTCCGTCCAGCTTGGGACCTATGGCGATGAGATGGTTTGATGCCCTCCAACCGAATTCCATAGATTCCTTTAAATAGCTGACACAGGCTTTTGGTTCCTGCTTCATCACCAGCAGTAGAGTGCCTCGGCCACTCGATTCCCTCCTATCCTTGTCCATGCGGGAAGGAGAGATGCTGAAGGCCTACTCAGACAGGTACTAGGAAATGTATAATGAGATAGAAGGAAATTACGATGACGTCGCCATTAGTATGTTCAAAAGGGGCCTGCCAACAGAGCATGGCTTAAGAAAGTCCCTCACTGGGAAGCTAGTTACCAGTGTGCGCCAACTCATGGACAGAATTGACAAGTACAAAAGGGTCGAGGAGAACCAGCAGATGGGGAAGGGTAAAGCGAAGGTTGTCCCTCAGGAGAGGAGGGACTTCAGGTTGGACCACTTTAACAGCAGTAACAGGCCTAGAAGAGACTACGCAGAACAGTCCGTATCTACTGGGGCTCAAGCAGTCCATGCTGTGTTCCGAGAACCATTACACAAGATCCTAGAGAAGGTGAAGTGCAAACCTTTCTTTCAGTGGCTGAACAGGATGGCAGGTGACCCCTCAAAACATAATCAGAATCTGTACTGTGCGTACCACCAGGAGCCAGGTCACTTCACCGATGATTGTAGGAATTTGAAAAACCATTTGGATCGGCTTGTCTGAGAAGGGAAGTTGAGGCATCTGTTGCATCGCCCTGAAGGATGGTAGGAACAGTCAAATATCGAAACCAGACAAAGCACATTGAGGCCACCCATTGGCACAATAAATGTCATTCTTGCTGACCTGGAAGGACCGGTTCCAGTCCTTTCAGAGTAATGTCAGTGGGCAGGTTCCCGATTGAGCCGGACGACAGGGAATCCAAGAGAGCCAGAGTGAGTGCCACGCCCTTAATCGGGTTCTCGGAGGAGGACAAGCAAGGAACCCTTCAACCCCACGATGATGCCCTAGTCGTCACGCTCAGAATTGGAGGTTATGACGTGAAAAGGGTGTTGGTTGATCAAGGCAGCGCCGTGGAGGTAATGTACCTTGATTTGTTTAAGGGGTTGAACTTGAAGCCAGAAGACCTGTCGCCATACGATTCCCCTCTGGTCAGCTTTGAAGGAAAAACCGTCACCCCGAAAAGTATGATTAGGCTGCCTGTGCAAACAAACTCAGATGTGGTAGAGGTGAATTTCATTGTTGTAGATGCGCACTCCCCCTATACAGCTATCGTGGCCCGACCGTGGCTTCATGCACTAGAGGCTGTGCCATCAACCTTGCACCAAAAAGTGAAGTATCCGTCAGGAGGTCAAGTTAAAGAAATAATAGGGAACCAAGGAATGGCTAGGCAATGCATGGTGTCGGCAATCTCACGACGACCAAATGGTGAACATTCCACTTCAGCCGAGAACGGCTTATAGCAATCAATGACCCTGGTCCCAACTACGGGTGGTGGAGGACCAACCACGGAGGAGAGCTGTGAGGAACTGGAGAAAGTACTCGTCTGATCGGACTCTGAGAGGTTTTTTTCAGATCGGCTCAGAGTTACCACCACAGGAGAAATCAACACTAATTGATTTTCTTCGACGGAATGTGGACGTATTCGCCTGGGATCCCTATGAAGCCCTCGAGGTTGACTCAAATCTCATATGCCATCACCTTAATGTTAATCCGGCTATAATGCCTAAGAAGCAACCTCCTCGGCGACCGTCAAAAGAACATGCAGATGCCGTGAGAGAAGAGGTTGCAAAATTGAAGAAAGTAGGGGCTATCAAAGAAGTATTCTACCCCGAATGGTTAGCCAACACAGTCGTGGTAAAAAAGAAAAGCGGGAAATGGCGGGTCTGCGTAGACTTCACGGACCTAAACAAGGCCTGCCCGAATGATCCTTTCCCTATGCCACGAATAGACCGATTGGTAGATGCGACTGTCGGACACCCCCGAATGAGTTTTTTGGACGCCTTCCAGGGCTACCATCAGATATCCCTGGCTGCCGAAGACCAAGAAAAAACTGCTTTTGTCACCCCAGTTGGAAACTATCATTATAAGGTGATGCCCTTCGGCTTGAAGAATGCCAGGTCGACCTATCAAAAGATGATGACTAGGATGTTTGAACAGCAGATGGGTAAGAGCGTTGAAGTGTATATAGATGACATGGTGGTAAAAAGCAAATTGGTACTCGACCACATCAGAGACCTCGGCGAAGTCTTTCAAATTCTGAGAAAGTACAAGCTACGACTGAACGCATCCAAATGTTCATTTGGGATAGGATCAGGAAAATTCTTAGGCTATATGGTGACCCACAGAGGAATAGAAGTCAACCCTGACCAAATAAGAGCCATTCATAGCCTCTAGCCTCCTCGGAATCCCAAAGAAGTCTAGAAGCTCACCAGCATGATAGCTGCTTTAAACCGTTTCATCTCCCACTCAGTGGACAGATGCAGGCCTTTCTTCCTCCTATTGCACAAGTGGAAGGGCTTCTAGTGGACTGAGGAGTGTGTTTTAGCTTTCCAATAGCTCAAGGAATACCTCGCCCGACCACCGATTATGTCCAGTCCCGATGCCGACGAGGTGTTGTTCGCCTACATCGCAGTAGCCTCTCATGCGGTGAGCTTGGTACTAATCCGAGAAGACAACGGCACGCAGCGACCCGTCTATTATGTGAGCAAATCGCTGCAGGAGACAGAGACCCGGTATCTCCCCCTCGAAAAAGCTATCTTGGCCATCGTACAAGCCACGCGGAAGCTCCCTTACTATTTTCAGGCACATATAGTAGTTGTGCTAACTCAACTTCCGTTGAAATCCGTCCTCCGCAGCGCCGACTACACAGGTAGAATTGCAAAATGGGGAACGATCCTGGGCACCTTCGACATTAGATACATGCCTCGCACCGCCGTAAAAGGTCAGGTCCTCGCTGATCTTGTAGCTGAATTTGCAGAGCCCACCCTAGAAGGAATGGAAGTGTCGGGATCACCAAGTGCTGGTGAGAAACTAATCAGCACAGTCTCTCAGCATGATCACAATTGGTGGAAAGCACACATCGATGGTGCAGCGAACCAAAGGGACTCAGGGGTGGGGCTCATTCTGGTCTCTCCCAAAGGGATAACCATAGAAAAGTCGTTGAGGCTCGGATTCTCAGTCACGAATAACGAAGCCGAGTATGAGGCACTATTGGAGGGAATGTCAATGATCTAGAAATTGGGTGGAAAATTCGTAAACATGTTCTCGGATTCGAGACTCATCATGGGATAAGTAAATGGGGAGTTAGAGGCGAAGGATGAGAGAATGCAAGAGTACCTGGCCCGAGCTAGGCACCTGCAGACGCATTTTTATGACTTCCGTTTAACGCATGTACCCAGGAGTGGGAACACCCATGCTGACTCTCTAGCAACGCTAGCCACCTTCTCGGCTCAGCCCCTTCCGCGGGTTATTTTAGTTGAAGATCTTTACCGCCCAACAACAGAGAAGGCCAACGGAATTCGGGTACACAACGTCAGGGCAGGGCCTAGCTGGATGGACCCTCTGGTGTTGTTCTTAAAGCACGCCACCTTGTCAAACGATAAGGTTGAAATCGACAAAATCAGGAGGAAAGCTTCTCAATTCTGGCTGTCCGAGGTCCTCAAACTTTACCGACGCTCGTTCTTGGGGCCATACCTGCTGTGTGAGCACCCAGAGGCTACTGAACTCATCCTGGAGGAGTTACATGAAGGAATTTGCGGAAGTCATACGGGGGGTAGGTCCCTGTCCCACAGGGCCATAATGCTGGGTTACTAGTGGCCGAGCATGCATAAAGAGGCTCTGGAATATGTGAAGAAGTGCGACTAGTGCCAAAAGTTCCCCCCGAACATACACCAGCCAGGCGGAGAACTTAACCCGCTGTCCAGCCCTTGGCCATTCGCACAATGGGGCCTAGACATACTAGGATCATTCACCAAAGCGGCGAGGAATAAGAAATTTCTTCTCGTCAGCACCGATTACTTCACAAAGTGGGTCGAAGCTGAGGCACTGGCAAACATTTGGAAGAATATTATCACTAGGTTCGAGACCTCGCACACCCTGATCTCGGACAACGGCCTCCAGTTTGACAGCAAAGCTTTCAGAAAATACTGTAATGAGCTGGGAATTATCAATCAATACTCCACACCGGCCTACCCACAGGGTAATGGACAGGCGGAAGCCATCAATAAAACCATAGTGAATGGGCTGAAAAAGAGGTTGGACGATGCGAAAGGGAGGTGGGTTGAAGAGTTAGCCCACGTCTTGTGGACATACCGCACCACGCCTCGTAGGTCCACAGGAGAAACCCCATTTTCAATGACCTAGGAGCCGAGGCTGTCATCCCACTGGAGATAAACTTCCCAACACAGAGGACTATTGCCTTCAGCCCTATTGCTAATAACAGACTTCTGGAAAGAAGCTTGGACCTCCTCGAAGAAAAAAGGGAAAGTGCAATGGTCCACCTAGCATACTATCAGCAAAAGCTCAAACAGGGTTACGACGCCAAGGTGAAGTCAAGGCCATTGGCGCCCAGGGATCTAGTACTGAGGAAGGTCCTGGGCACCGCGAGGAACCCTGCATGGGGAAAACTTGGACCAAACTGGGAAGGCCCATACCGTATCACTTCCGTAGCTGGCATAGGAGCCTACTTTTTGGAAGATTTGGATGAGCATGTAGTGCCACGCCCTTGGAATGTAAATAACCTGAAAAGGTACTGTTATTAATGAAAGACATCATTCTTGACGCCGTATTACTGTATAGCTATTTTCACTAAGTGTTAAACAGAAGCCAAGTCCTGCCTGGCTCCTCGGACCACAGACTTGGGGGAAATTAACCTCGCAGCTATTATCACTACATGTTAAACAGAACCCAAGTCTTGTCTGGCTCCTCAGACCACGGACTTGGGGAAAATTAACCTCACAGCTATTTTCACTAAGTGTTAAACAGAACCCAAGTCCTGCCTGGCTCCTCGGACCACAGACTTGGAGGAAATTAATCTCGCAGCTATTTTCACTACATGTTAAATAGAACCCAAGTCCTGCCTGGCTCATCGGACCATAGACTTGGGGAAAATTAACCTCGCAGCTATTTTCACTAACTGTTAAACAGAACCCAAGTCCTGCCTGACTCCTCGGACCACAGACTTGGGGGAAATTAATCTCGCAGCTATTTTCACTACATGTTAAACAGAACCCAAGTCCTGTCTAACTCCTCAGACCACAGACTTGGGGGAAATTAACCTCGCAGCTATTTTCACTACGTGTTAAACAGAACCCAAGTCCTGCCTGGCTCCTCGAACCACAGACTTGGGGGAAATTAACCTCGCAGCTATTTTCACTACGTGTTAAATAGAACCCAAGTCCTGCTTGACTCCTCGGACCACAGACTTGGGGAAAATTAACCTCGCAGCTATTTTCACTACGTGTTAAACAGAACCCAAGTCCTGCCTGGTTCCTCGGACCACAGACTTGGGGGAAATTAACCTCGCAGCTATTTTCATTAAGTGTTAAACAGAACCCAAGTCCTGCCAGGCTCCTCGAACCACAGACTTGGGGGAAATTAACCTCGCAGCTATTTTCACTACGTGTTAAACAGAACCCAAGTCCTGCCTGGCTCCTCGGACCACAGACTTGGGGGAAATTAACCTCGCAGCTATTTTCACTAAGTGTTAAACAGAACCCAAGTCCTGCCTGGCTCCTCGGACCACAGACTTGGGGGAAATTAACCTCGCAGCTATTTTGTCTAATTATCGACTATCATTTTTCCACATATTCATTCACTTATGCTTGGTTTTCAACAGTTAATGACAGAATAGACATTCATTCATGATGAAAACAGAAGAGAAAGTAAAACAACAAGATTTAAAGGAAAACAACTCTTCTCATTAAAATCCAAAAGCGGTCCTTCTACAAACATTAACAAAACAGAATATGAAGGGCAAAACAAATAAAATCCTACACTACTTTCCTAAGTCTGAACCCTGAGTAGGCCCGAGTTGAACGTCTGCTGCCTGGGGTCCTAGAATAGCCTCCTTAGCCTGTGCAACAACCTCCCTGATTGAAAGACTATCCTTGGGCAACTTATCCTTCACGGCTGGCTGCGCGTCCTCAGCTTCAGGCATTGGGGGGTCCGAGGCTAAGGCCTTCGTTGGGAGAGACTCTTCAGGGGCAACCACGTCGGGAATCTCACGAATGTCCTCCGGAAAAAAGATATTCTCAACTTTCCTGAGATCGGAATCCGCTGGGACTGCTGCCCGATCCAAGGCTACACCCCAAGACAGGGTGATGTATTCCCTGCATACAGCGGCTACCTCCTCGGTCAGCCTGACCTCAGTGTCCCTGACTCTACGATCATAAGAGGTTGCCACTGCTTTCTCGGCCGCCTCCCTGGCCAGACGGGCCTCCCCCTTGACCTTCACAAGCTCGGCCTTGAGATTTGAAACCGCTTGCTTCTCTATCACGAGATTTTCCTCGGACTAGCAGAGCTCTTGGCGCAGATCCTCAACTTGCTTAGTGGCGTTTTTAAGGTCGGCTTCCGCGTTCGCACGGCCCTTCTTTGCCTCCTTTACTTCATTACTCAGGCTATCATTTTCTTGCCTAAGGTCGCCAGCAATCCTCTCGACAGCACAGCGAGACTGAACCTCACTGTGAAGGTCCTCACGTGCCTTTTTGGCCTATTCCTCAGTAACAAAGATTTGCTGAGTGACCTGCGCCAGAAAAGTAAAGGCCTAATTAAAAGAGAATGATGAATAAATAGATACGTAACAAGAGAATGAGATAGTAGAAGTTTTCACTTACCATAGCCATGTCCCTCTTCAGCGACATAAAGAGGTCTGGTTGCCGAGTATCCCGGAGCCCCTTCATATCGCGAGGTAAAAGAAGAGGCTGTTGCAGGGCCTTAGCCAAGAATGACGCCTGCCCTCGCTCGGATTCCTACAGGGTCGCATCCCAGGAAATTGGGGCACCGTCCAGTTCGAGCCGTGGCGACCATATTCGTTGTTCCCTCCGAATAGCCGCCTCGTCTCGGCTATCAATGGACCTGGTCCTCTTCTCTTTAGGTTCTTTGGTCTCTTTGCCTTTCTTCTGAGGCTTGGTTTTTTCTTGGCCAACCTCGCCCTTCTCCAATTCCTCCACAGGCCTTTTTCGCCTCAAATTGGGCATAGGTTGCAGTGCCGCATCCGATATGGGAGGAAGAGGAGGAGGAGCCTTGGAGGTCGGCTGTTCCTTTGGGACATCCTTGGAGGACTACCCTTTGTTCCTGTTGGAAAGGAGGCCCCTAAGACCAGACCTTTGTTTCAGATCCATTCCTTCTTCTTCAACCTCTTGGCTGGTGTCAATTTGTGAGATTACTAAACCCAGATCAGGGGCTACCGAGGCGCGGTCTAAGTCTGAATCAGCGTCCGAGAGCTCTACTGACCTGGTTGACACCTCTCCCTCCTCGGCGAAATGGAACTGGTTTATCTGATCTTCCAAAGACGAGTGCGAGGAACCGGCTTCTTCCACTAGGACAACTACAACGGGAAAAGCACGCTGAGCAGGCAGCCAGATGGGAGGTAAATCTCTCGAAGCGAGAAAACCTGGTACGGAGACGTCGATTCGTGCTAATCGCGGACTGCTTACTCTGATTGCTTGACCGGCGTCCACTAGAGCACGAGTAAGGGGCTCATAGTTCAAAATCAGAGGTGCAACCCGCAATTGCCCGTCTGCACTCACGTAAATTTCAGATCTTAGAAGGAAATTGAGTGCTTGGATGTTGACCAAACTTAGCCGAGAAGTCGTATGTCCCTTGTCTGCAAAGCCCAAAGAAAGGGATACGTTAGTCCGAGGAGGCAAACAAGCAAAGTCAAAATTGAAACGAAGAAAAGAAAGATCAAAACTAAGATCCCTTCCAAGGGATCTGACTCTATGGTGCCCTCACCTGGTTTACCTACCCTGACCAGGCAATGAATACCGTCGTGCCATGGTCCGGAGGCGATTAAAAGGTCGTCCTTCAAGCCTTTGTTGGACTTGGGAAGGCAGGATATCAACCTCACCTCATCGGACTTGGACTTCAAGTAATATGAGTCATCGAGGCTGTGCAATTCATATAGATGAACCACGTCATGCTATGAAAGGCCGAGGTTCATCTGACTGTTCAAGACGTCTACGCACCCCAGAATCTGGAACATATTCGCGACGCATTGGTGAGGGGCCAACCTATGGCCACGCAAATAATCCCTAGTTATCCTCCCTATAGGGATGGTCATTCCTCCTTCCACAAAGGCTATCACTGGAATGGCAACCTGCCCCGTTCTTCTCTTAATTAAGACTTCCTCCAGATGACAATACTTTAGACTTACCTCCGGCGGGATACGGTACTTAGCCCTGAAGCCTTCCATACCGGCCGGGGAATCTACCATTTTCTCAAGCTTACCCATCCCCCTAATCCTAGGTGACGCGAAGACGATTTACTTAAGGAATAACGCCGGAAAAGGCAACGGAAAAGGAACGTGCACTTACGGGTGAGGAACTTTCAAGAAATCTTCAAGGGGACGACTGCGAAGGCTGGAACACTTTGAAAGGGAAAGTACTGGAGTGCTCTGAGTGCTTGAATGCTTTTCCAAAAATGAGAAGGAAATGCCTTTGAAAAATCCTATATATCCGGGAGAAGCTGGACAGACACACTCCCACCTAGAGAAATGGAAATGATCACAACCGTTGATCTATCATCCAACCGTCGGATTGAAAAGATACAAAACCGCTAAAAGCAATAATTAGCGCCTCATGGGTCATTAGACACCTTCGTCATTAATGAGGCATGTGAGAAGCATACTTCCGCACGGGTGAAGCAGGAGTCCATAATAAATAATCCTAAGAATGTCAAAATCCCGCCTTTCCTCCTCGGACAAGAAAGAAGGAGCCGGAATTTTGAGGGGCTATTGTAGGGGTAAAATTTCCAAAGTCAACAATGGGCCTTGGGCCCCGCATGGAGCCCAACCATGACCCAAAGGGAAAAGGGGGGACCAAAAGACTTCTGGCCCAATCCTGTTGAGCCCAAATTATTTTAAAAGACGTCCGAGGAGGAATGTCTCCTCAGACACACAAATATGGGCCCAATGTGCACCCCCTCCACAATGAAGAACCATCCCTGACAAACGTGGGTAGAAGGATGAGCCTCACACAGCAGGAAAGAGGAAAATGTAAGACGTTTAGGGAGAAGCCACAACTGCCGCATTAAATGCAAGAAAGCTACTTTTTCAGCCGCATTAATGTGGAGAAGATAGGCGAACAGTGTTACATTGGCCAGTGCAACTTATAGAAAGATAAGGTGGATATCCGAGGAGACAGACACTCAAATGAAGGTCCAGATAGTTAACAAGTGTAAGGTCCTTATCAATTTAAGGAGGCTATATAAGAGAAGGAAATCCCCATGAAGAGGGGATCAGAGAATTTGGAGAGAGAGAGAGAGAGAGAGAAAGATTAAAGGATTCTGTAGACTTTAATCAGAGCAAGAGGTGCACTTATATGTCTCCTCGGACCAGTATCCTGTAAACTTAACTGCAATGTTCTCACGTCCAGACTGTTGCATGGCATACAACTAACTAACATTCACTCTATCCAGCCCTAGTTCTGTAACCCGCTCTCTACAAATTCATTGTCTAGGGACTTTTGGGCCAGAACCACTTGTTGGGCCTGGGCCCCAAAAACCGCCCCTACAGATCCAATATGGGGGATGGCACTCAAAAGCAGTAAGCATTCATCAATAGCTAAAATATAGCATTCCATATGAGTGTTGTTACTTATCTTTGAAAAGATTATATCAAAAAACAAACAAACCAAAAAAACAAGAAAATTAAAAATTCAGCCCATTTTCAGAGAAATTTGTTTAGTTTACGAGCTTTTATAATAGATTTTTTTTTTCTTCATAGTTTGTAATGCTCTTCAAAGTATTTAGTTATGTGTGACTTTTAATGAAACTAAGCATTGCTAGAAACAATGGTATCATATAGCAGAAAACATAGTGGAACAAATGAAAGCTCTTAACGAAAGCTATTTATTTGTCTTAATTCGTGAGCAAATTTTGGTTTGGAAGATTCACATATGAATGAATCTGGAAATATTTCATATGAGAATCATATAGCATAATATAATAGTGGGTGAATGCCATGGTTGAGAGAGAAGATATTTTAAAGTTTGATTTGTGAGCCAGAGGATAATAGTGGGTGCATGTCATTTGATAATTGTATCTTTGACCTTAAGCTTCGCAAATCAAATGTACATAACTTAACATTGACTCTTGAGGCATTGTCATTGTCCAATGTCCATAGTTCAAGACAAGCTCTGAGTTTTAAATTTTTTAAGACAAAACTTTTTCTCCTGAATGTTGTCATTCATGGTCATTTTATGTCATGTTGAACTTGATATCAAAATCATGTATGAAGCATAGCTCCTACATGCACCCATGGAAAGTGGCTTATAGTGTAGCTTATTCGCCTTCTCAAAAAAAGTGAATACTAAGGTCTCTATTCAAGTGGAAGCCAAAGCTTTTTTGTGGGTAGTGGAATTAGTAGGTCAAAAGTGGCTTTAGAATTTGGTAATTGAGGGTTATATATAAAAGCAAAAACCTCATGCAGGAGTGCATGAGATCCTGTCATGTGGCACTCTAATTTTTCATTTAGTCTTTTTAACCTCTTTTTTTAAAAGATTTTTTACAGTTGCCCAATAGATTGTGGTAATTTCTTTTTACTATTATATAAAATATGAGCTGTTTTTAGCAATTAACCCAAATGTTATTCCATATAGAATGGGCTACCTTTTAAAAACAAACCAAATCTTATGAAAAGCCCAAACCCAGTTATTATTTTACATATTATGACGCAAGTCTGACTCTTCCTACGTGTAGATCAAAGCCAATGGACCATTACCATTCACCTTAGATTTAAGCAATGGCTTCTAGGGTTATTTTCTTTATCATGTTGCCATCAAAACAACTCTTGCATACAACAATATCAATATCCATCCTATAGGGTCATGTTAAAGAGTGCCCTTAGAACAATTATTAATAAATTATTTTAGAAAAGTTTTTATACCACTTTTATTGGAAATTAAAAAACTGTTAAAACATTAATTGTTTTTTTCCCATAAAATTTTTTCTAAAATGATTCACTAACAAATTCCCTTAAGGCATTCTTTAACTTTTCCTATATAAATATCCTCATCATAAAAACAAAATATCTTAGTTTTTTTTCTTTTTAAATTTTTTTATAGAATACTAAATATTTTTAACATACACACATGGAGAAAGGGGGAGAAGGTTCAAAATATCTTAGTTGAAAATTAATTATTGCATAAAGAACCAATAGCATTGGGTGTGTCATATATGCATGTAACAAAATTATTATCATGTATTACTCTATTATTGTTTTATCAAAAGTGCTAGAATTTAAAAAAACATAAAAATTTGTTAGCATGAGTTTGTTCTATTTTTTTTTATGGGAATAATTGTTCTATTGGGACGTTGCTATAGTATAATATTTTTTTAAAAAAAATTTAAAAGCTATAAAATCATACAATTATTTCTTGAGTGGCATAATTTTCTATTGGATATGACAAAATCACTATTATTTGTGATTCTGTTGCTGTTTGCCCTAGTACCTATTAAATTTATATTAAAAGGAAAAAGGAAAAAAAAAAAGGTTAGCATTTGACATAAGAGTATTCATATCAAAACTTCTAAAAAATTTAACCTTTTATGCTTTTTTTTTTTTTTTTTTTGGGAACAACTTTTTATGCTTTTAATATCTCAAAAAACTACTATATCTTTTTTTTATTTTTAGAATATCTACTTTATCTATTTTAATCTTTAACATCTCACTTTTACAATATACCAACATCAATTACCCTATTTTTTTTTATTTAAAATAATACGAACAACTCATTAAATTAATAAAAATAACCACCACAAAAACTTATACCATCTAGCCATAATCACCATTGTGGCAACCACAATCCATCGCAGAAAAATAAATAAATAAAACAACATTCCATTACCACCGGCCACAACAATCCACCATCACAACCATAACCCACTGCCACAGCCAAAATCAACTACCACCACAACTAAAGTCAATACCACCGTAGCCATCAAACCTACGAAACCCATAGCCAAAATCAACTACCACCATCTCCACATCAACGAAACCTATATGAACACACACACACACGCACACGCACACACACACACACACACACACACACACACACCCAATCACAATCAACACATACCCAATTTCGATCTCAATCCCAATTGTTACAACAAAGAGAGAAGAGAGGTGGACTCAGTGCCATGCATGATGGCTTTGGCGGTCTGTGACGGCAAAGTGGTGGTGAGAGGAGGAATAGAGAGAGGTGTAAGGTGGAGAGATGGAGAGATAGAGGAAAAAGGAGAGAAAACCAATGGCAAAGAGGTGGTGAAGATAGGATGAAGAGAGAGAGAGAGAGAGAGAGAGAGAGAGAGAAGTTAATAATAATAAAAATAGTAGCAACTTACTATAGTAACCTAGTACTTTTGGCTTTGACACCACTAATAGGAGCACTCACAATAAAGATGCTAAAATAACTCAAAAGTTATTTTAGCATCTCAACCACACAAAAAATCCCTCAAATAAAGCTGTTATAGCTAAATTATTTAGTTATATTTTACCTTCATACTACAATGAGTTGTTATCAATAACAGCTCATTGTAGCACAAAGGTAAACATAAAATTCTTTTTTTTATTCATTCCCTCCTCGTTAAAATCTATAACGGCTCCTATCTCTCTCTCTCTCTCTCTCTCTCTCTCTCTCTCTCTCTCTCTCTCTCTCTCTCTCTCTCTCTCTTTAGTAGGTTGATTGGTTCGTGGGTATTGGCGTGGTTTGGGGTGGTTCGCGGGTCGAAATGGTTTGTACATCAATTTGTGGGTCTAATTGGTTCGTGGGTATCGGTGTGGGTCTGATTGGTTCATGGGTTAGAGTGGTTTGTGGGTTCGATTGGTTTGTGGTTATCGGCGTGGTTCGTGGGTATCGGCTTGGTTTGTGGATATCAACGTGGTTGTGTTGTGGGTATCAACATGGTTGTGCTGTGGTTTGTGGGTATCGGCGTGGGTCGATTTGTTTGATTTCTGTTAAGTTTTGCTGTGGTTTGATTTCTAATTTGGTCCGAATTTATTTTTTTTATTTTTTATTTTTTTTTGCTGTTGTGGTTTGTGGTTGTGGGGTGACGGTGGACGTGGTTGTTGCTATTGTGTTGGTTTTTGTGGTGGTTGTTTATTATTATTTTAATGAGTTATTTATATGATTTTAATGAGTTGCTAAAATTATAGATATTTTGATGTTGGGTGTATTGTAAAGTGGATTGTTAAAATAGATAAAATTACTTTTTAAGTTGCTAAAAACTGTCATTTTTAGCTTGCTTATTGTGAATGCTCTAAGGGTGTTTTTTTTTGGGGATTTGAGGTGTTAAAATAGCTGTAACACCTCTACTATGAATGCCCAAAGAAAATCTATAGCCACATCATAATATAAAAAGCAAATTTAAAAATACAATAAAATAATCTAATTACTCCTTAAGTGACGTATGTTATCATTGGATTTGAAAAAAATTACCATCATATGTGACTCAACAGTCTACCCAAGTGACTAGAAAATTTTAAATTGAAAAATGAAAAAAAAAAAAAAAAAAAAAAAAAAAAAAAAAGAGGAAAGAAATAATAGGTTAGCATGTAATATGGTGGAGTTCACCGTCATATATATAGCACAAGACATGGCAGAGCCTATTATCGAATTTGATATAACTGTCTTATGTCACCATGTCATAGTTTAACATTCATTTTTTTTTTTTTTTTTAAGTATAAAAATGAAATTACTACTCAATGTAAAACAAGTTACCAGTGGATATGAGTAAAGTTACTACATGTGTAACCTTTGTTATTATAATTGTTAGTATCGTATGATATGTATCATATCGTGTGTAAAACATTCCGTATTATAAGAGTGTACGTAATTGCTCATGAATCGTACAATACAATGTGCATATTATATAAATCGTATTATATTGTAAAATCATATGATATATGAACATATATTTGTTTATTTTAAGATGAGTTTTTTTTTTTTGGTTAAAAATTCTTAATTTATTTGAATTTAACAAGTTATTAGACTTTTTTTTAATGTAAAAATATTAAGTTACTTAATTTAGCCTAATAAAATAACATGCCTATAAATTTTTCTTCTCTTTTTCCTACAAAATTAGGATTACATATTTGCACTTCATTTTCATATTTTCAAAAAGAAATTTCATACTATGAATAAGGTATTAACTGATAATATAATTATTTTTATATTTTTGTCATTATTGTTGAAACTAGAATACCAAGAAGAATTTAAAAAAAAATTAAATAAAAGAAAAAGAAGAGATAGTAAATGTTGATGGTGGTGAAGAAAATTTCAATGAAGAAATATGTTTTCAAAATGATGAAGATGATGATAACATTAACTTAAATTGAGTTAATTAGGCAATATAATGAAAAAAATTTATTATTTTGGGTCATTGATTTGTAATGTATATCGCTTTTGAGTTTAATCAATTTAAATGTGTATATTATGAATACATGTTAGTTTGATTTATTTAGTTAGCTTGTTAAGCATTACTATATAAGTGATGAATAAATTAGTCATTAGTTGAATATGTTCAAAATTTGTAATGAATATACCCTTTGTATATGTATATTTATAATTTTTAATTTTTTTTAAAAATTTATTAAGTTTTTGTGTATCTTACAATACACAGTATGATATAATACATAATATAGAAAAATAAAAAATCGATTCACAATACGATTCACGTTTTGACAACTATACATGTTACCCTAAAATATATATATATATATATATATATATTAAAATGAACAGCTATTACTTATGTGATATAGTTTTATTATGATTGATATTATGACTAACTTTTTTAAGTGATTAAAACGAAAGAAAAAAACTTGTGTTAACTTGTTTTACTAAGTTTAATTTGAAATAACTTCTCAAAAAAAAAAAAGTTTAATTTGAAATATAAAATGAAATAGATTAATTTTATATTTCAAATTAAATATTATAAATATTTATGCGCTTCTAAAATTTTAAATTTTGTGCCCAAAATTATCCATGACCCCACCTTAGAAATTAAACTATCCCTAAGGGACCCAAAAAATAATATGGTCAGCTCACTCATATTTATAGTCCCCTCCCAAAAAAAGGAAAAGAAAAGACAAGACATTTTTATTTTTAGAAAATCCCTAAAATCTTGCTAAAAAAAATAGAAAATAAATTTTAATGTTAGAAAATCCCTAAAAGCTTGCTAAAATAAATCCTTAAAAGCTTAATACTGGCAAGAACAGCCACTGAACCACATGCAATCCATAAGTGCTGTGGCTACCACTAGTCGCTATCTCACTATAACTCTTTCGCAGTTGACCATTGATCATTGACCTCGAGTTCTTCAAGCTACAAACGATAGTAACTCCACAAGAACTAATGCATTTAGTGGGTTTTTTTTTTTTTTAATTAATTCTTTTTAACATGACGACACTATTTTATTTATAATTAGAAACAATTTGTCATATAATTGGATAATAAACATAACTTTTGTTTGATTTGTAAACGGTAGGAAAACCAACTATGATATTATTTTTTAAATAAAAGATATTCATAAGTTGGAAACCAAACTTGGTGATGCAACATTTTCAACCTCTAATATTGATGCTCCAAAATCAATGAAATTTGATACTAATTCTTTAGAGCACGTTATTGGATGATGTATGCAAATATGAAATGATTATATTAATCAACATGATAAATATATTAAAAAACAATTATTTTTGTATCTTTTTAGAGTCAATCTAAGTTTAGGCAAGTTAGGCCTAGGTCTAAAGGCCCCAAAACATAGGAGGATAAATAATTTAAAAAGTAAAAATAGAAAATAGATTTTTTTACACATTCAAAAAATATGTTAGGAATGCAAATGTTTTCACAAATTCTTTCCTTCTAATAACTATTGAGAGAGGGAGAGAGATTGTGTGTGTGTGATGAGTTGTGCACTTTTTCACCACCTCTAAAAAAGACCTCTAAAATATTGAGCTAATAAACCAATCTACTTGAAATCTTAAATTTATTTTACCAAAATAAAAAAGGCAAGAAAATTGAAAAGGTACTAAAGAGTTAAGATTGATTATGTGGGGGGATGAACATGAGCTTGGGCCGAGAGCCAAGGGCCCAATAGATTATTTCTTAAAAGATGGGCCTAGCCCAAATGTGTGGATATGAGTAGAGAGGCTTGTGGAATGAAAGAAAACTCCTCGATGCGGATCCTGTGAAGGTCTGGGCCAACCACCATTACCAAGGTCCACTATCGAGGTAATAAGCAAAACCTTTCCCATATCAAATACGCAAGGAAGCATGGGTGACCAATTCCCCTCTAGACCAAAATGACACCTTCCATCAAGCTCACATCAGAACATGCCATGAAAAGATAAGAACTACTGAGGCAGTCATCTCCGCATTAATGAGATGTTTTCAGCTAATCTCTTCTACATTAAATATTGATTGACTAGTTTGAATAGTGAAAATACTCCCAAATACCTATTTCATGATAAAAGAATGGTAGAGTAGAGGGGTGAGAAGACAAGTATCCCCCAAATCCAGCTGGTAACAGGATAGCTAGGGAGAGAAGGAAGGAAATTGTCTAGAAAGGGAGGGGAGGTGTAACAGAAGGGGGATTCAAAAAAATTGAGAGAAAATACTTAGAGAAGAATAAGAGAGAGAAAGTTGTAATAGCAGAATAGGTCTAAGAGTTTTTAACTTTCAATATTACATCAATAAAAGTCTTTTTGTTCCTTATTATCTTACAATCTGTTGTTTAGATCTTCCATTGTAGAATTCTTGCCCCTTACTTTTATAAATTAATTGTATAAGTCATATTTGTCATCACTATCTTCTTAGTAGTTGTTTTTGATCCTCATAGATTAGGTTACAAGAAGATTAAGTGGATTAATTATTATTAAAAAAAAGATGTTAGTAAAACCTATGTATAAAAACATAATTAGTAAATTTGATCTGAAAAGCAAGAAGAATGATTTTTAAATAAAAATTTATAATATATAAAATAAAATTTATTTAATTGATATTTAAAAAAAAAAAATCATAGTTAAATTTACTGTCTTAAGTGTCAAATTGTATCAAGTTGATGCTAAATGTAAAAATCAGAGTCCTATCTCTTTCTTTTAACTATTATTTTTAAATAGTACTGAATTGTTTGATTAATTTAGTTTTAAACCTTAGCATATTTCTTAATTTTAAATTGTGAAAAAAAAAAAAAATCATTCATCCTGGTTTCTTTATGGAGTCAAAAATTCAAAATGCAGTGAAAGAAAATTTATGGAATGAGTCAGAACTCAGAAGAACCGATGAGAAGAAGTGTGATTGCCAAAGAGCATCTTTTTAAAAATGTCTTATCAAAAACAGTTCCCCAACGTGAAATTTTAAAGGATAACGGCGCTGGCTGTAACACTATTTCCGTATAAAAATTCCTCAATGGAGTTATTACTGGCTTTTAATGAAGCCACAAGTAGCAATACATAGCTTTGTTGAAATGATGATGAAATTGTGCGGGGTGGAATATAGATAGTGAAATGCACACTTGGATGGTCAAATACAAACTCTTTGCCGAGAGTGACTTGAGCTTTTCTCTCTCTCACACTCTCTCTCTCTATCAGAATCTTTTCTCTGCAGCTCTTTCATTTTTGTGGGTGAAGTGAAAGTGGGGACTCCAAAAAACTATGAACTCAGTCATACATACTGTTCTATCCCTTTCACAACTGAGGCAATCAAGAAGGAGAAAAATCAAACGAGTGTGACATTGGGAGTCATTTTTAGTTTGACTGTCAAATTATATGCTCACATGTTTATCATATTTTTTTACTTTTGATGTTGCAAGTCCATGGGCTTATTGGCTCAAGTGGCCACAGTGACAGGGCTTTTGTACTCTTTACACCAATAATTTACTTCCTATCTTAGCTTCTATGTGTTAATTTATAATGTGGACGTTTTGAAAATATAGACATTTTTACATCAATTATGGATGTTAATGTAAAATGATAGATGTAATCAAGTGTAAGAAGATATTTTTTTACCTAACATAATAACATTAAAAAAATAATAATAATAATAATAAAGAAGAAGATAGACCTGTGCCTTTTCATCTTTTTTTAATTTTTGTTTTCCGTTCTTCCATTTTGAAAGAGAGGAGGTTTGGTTTTGCTCAAAATGAAGAAACAGAGGTATCATTTTCTATGAAGAAACAGGTATTAACATTGAATCATAAGACTGTGGGAGTAATTAAAGGGATTTTAGAATAGAGAAGAGGTATGAATTTGCTCAAAAACTTGGTGCCGTTGAGCCCGTAATTAGGTGATTGATTTACAAGGTTCATTGGGAGACGATTAGGGGAAAACAAAACTTCTTATTATTTGGTGTCTTTTGTACACAATTCATAAGCAAATAGCACCAATTATTTTCAAAATGGCTTTCTTCATCTTTGATGTTTAGGTGTTGCTAGTGTAAATGATTGAAAAACAAACAAGTATGGTGGTATTTAATCATTGTTGTCCATTCAAGCAAACGAATCATGGTGTTGTGACGCAACTTGAATTGTAAATCCATAAAATTTCACTGCTCTAATAGGTACGAAATATGGATAAGGACAAGATGATATACCATATTAACTGGTAATATCAACAACTTAAGGTCATGATGTGTGAATAGCATTCATGATGACAGGATGATGATGATGATACACTTGCATCAATGGTCGAAACGTGGTTGTTGCAACATTTGAACCCCAAAAAAAGTGAAAAAAAAGAAAAAGAAAAAAAAAGAAAGATAATGAACATCCTATTCGTTTTTCCATCTATGGCAAGTTGAGTCAGATTTTCAAATCTATTTTGAGCATTGAAAAACACACCCTACTATCTGCTAAAATTGGGAACTTGGCCACTTCATTGGCTGGCAGTTTTCTCAAAGGGACCTAGCCTATAATCACCCAACCTTGACTTGTATGCAGACTTTTTATATTCCCACCATGTGAACTCCTTGTACAAGCTTTCTTCTCCTTCTGCCACAAGTGAGGGTAAAGGTACTATCTTTTCATTTAAAGGTGGCCCTCCAAAGTAGATCATTGAAATCCTTGGGTTTGTATTATCAGTCAAAACCCTATGCTTCACACTCTTAAACCTCCCATTAGTCATTACCTGCATCAATCCCATAACCAAATGAGTAAATCTATCCGAAGCAAGGCAAAAAATAAATAAATAAATAAAAAGAAAGAAGAGGAAAATAGCTAGTCATAAAAGATAATGAATGAATAGTGACAAGAAAGAGAGAGAGAGAGAGAGTTATGGGATTTCAATGGTATCTTATAACCTGGGATAAGCTGTTAGTTGAAAAGAAAAAAAACCTTCTTAGGAAAACCCAAAAAACTGATTGATGGCTAAGTAGTCCTTTTATTATATTTTTATTTTTTTGCTGAATTAAGTAGTACTCATTTTTCATTTATTATAGCTTTATGCAGCAATGCGTGTACAATTAAATAACATGATGTTTAAAAAATATATATATCTATATATAAAAAATTGAAGAGGTTATTGAAGAGGTTGTTAAATGTACCTGCAAGGAATCACCAACATTGATGAAAAAAGAAGAGCGATCAGGTGGCACTGACACCCATGTCCCATCTCTCAGACAGATTTGAAGTCCTGAGGTGTTGTTAGATCTTAGGACAGAAATTATCTGCGGGTCTGTGTGCTCCCCAAATCCAATCAAATTTCGTCCACTCAACGCTTGGAGTTCTGGGCATGGTGGATAGTGGTTTAGCCTGAAGCAAGAGTCACTTTTCTCATTCCTCAAAAACCTGCTCAACATATTCCTTGCCTCAAGCCCCAAACCATCGGCTATCAATTCCAGTACTTCACAAGTCATTTTCTTCACAGCTGAAATATAATCATTCACAGCAGAGCTTCACCAAGAAACAAAAAGAAAAAAAAAGGAAAATGTCAAAAATTTATATACCATTAAAAGAGAGAAAAACAGAGGAAAAAAAAAAAAAAACAGAGGACTCTGTTTTTACTGGAAAATTTCTGGGCTTTGTTGGAAAATGGAGAGTGATTTGTGGGACATGACATCAGGATTGGTATTGAGGAGGATATATTCAATCCAACCCACATCACCGTTTGGGCCAATTCTCTTGCTGCCATAGCCATATGGATCAGGAGGGCTCGCCCTGTCTTTCTCAGGCTGAGGCAAATTGAAGAACCTAAGGGACTCAACTTCCAACTTGTTTATGACCTCCATTGGGATTCCATGATTTACAAGCTTGAAAATCCCAAACTCCTCAAACGCCTTGACTATGAGGCTCTTGGCCTTAGGGTCTGAGAGGTCCACCACTGGAATTCCAGTGAACAAGCTGGTGGGCTTGCATGTTTTGATTTGAGAGCTATGGTTTAATGCTGGTTGAGACGCAACCACCATAGTTGTTTGTTGTTGGTGGTGGTGTTGTTGCTGTTGTTTTTGTGTCAGAGAGAGAGAGAGAGAGAGAGAGAGAGAGAGAGAGAGAGAAGGAGATGAGTTTGGTATTGGTGGGATTGGATTGTGGAGAGGGTGGTGAGCTTGTTGGGGGGTTTAAATGGGCAAAATGGGGTGAGAGAGAATTGAATTGGTAATGCATGAGAGGAAAGCTGGAGGGGCCCCATAGGCGGTACTTCCTAACTCTAAATAGGAGCCATCTGTGCGTGGTGTCTGCTTGGCATTTGGCTTGGCATTTGTGCAAGGATAAGTCTAATTTCCAACGATTATTTCACATCATTTCTGTAGAATAAAAGTCATTGGTGCACATTAATATGATAATGATAATGTATTTTTTTCTTTTTCTTTTTTTGAGCACAAATATTATATACAGTGCTTTGATGGTAAAGTGAAAGCGATGTTGTATGAATGACATATAATTAAAAAGTTATGAAAAAAATTATAAATTTTCAGAATGAAACTAATAATTAATCAATTTAGCAAGTTATGGAAAAAGTTATAAATCTTGTAATGTGTACACTTTGTAGTTTGTAGCATTGAGGCTAAGTTTTTGTTTTTTGTTTTGTAATTTTGTGTCTTTTTATTTCAAATTGCCAAAAACTAAAACAAACTTTTGTGAAAATTTCAAATAATTTTAGGGTTGTAGATTTATTTGATTTTGGACTTTGTAATCATTGGGGCTTTTGAATTTTTTTTTTCTTTTTTACTATTAATTTATAGATACAATAATTTTAAAATATTAAAAAAAAATTGATACTTTTGAAATTGCATTAAAATTGAACCTTTTTGAACACCATTTGTAGGGTCGGTCTTTGGGGCCCAGGCTCAACAAGTAAGTGATTCTGGCCCAAAGAACCCTAGACAATGAATTTGTAGAGAACAGGTTACAGAACTAGGGCTGGACGAAGTGAACGTTAGTTAATTGCATGCCATGCAGCAGTTTAAACGTAAGAATATCTCCTTAATGTTCACAGGATACTTAGTCCGATGAAACGTATGGGTGCACTTCTGGTTCTGATCAAAGACTATTACCTTGCTCTTTCTTCCTATCTCCTTTTTGTTTTCCAATTCCCGATCCCCTCTTCATGGGGATTTCCTTCTCTTATATAGCCTCCTTAAATTGATAAGAGCCTTACACTTGTTAACCATCTGAACCTTCACTTGAGTGCCTGTCCCATCGGACATCCACTTTATCTTTCTGTGAGTTGCATTGGCCAATGTAGCATTGTTCACCTGTCTTCTCCACATTAATGCGGCTGGAAAAGTAGCTTTCTTGCATTTAATGCGGCAGTTGTGGTCTCCCCCTGGACGTCTTACATTTTCTTCCTTCTTCCTGCTTTGTGAAGCTCAACCTACTACCCACATTTGTTTGGGATGATTCTTCACTGTGGATGGGGCGCACATTGGGCCCGTATTTGGTGTGTCCGAGGAGACATTCCTCCTCGGACGTCTTTTTAAATAAGTTGGGCTCAATAGGGTTGGGCTGGAAGTCTTTTGGTCCCCCTTTTTCCTTTTGGTCATGGCTGGACTCCGTGCGGGGCCCAAGGCCCATTGTTGACTTGGGAATTCTACCCCTACAATAGCCCCTCAAAATTCCGGCTCTTTCTCTCTTGTCCGAGGAGGAAAGGCGGGATTTTGACATTCATAGGATCATTTACTGTGGATTCCTGCTTCACCCGTGCGGAGATATGCTTCCCACGTGCCTCATTAATGTTGAAGGCATTTAATGACCCATGAGGTGCTAATTATTGCTTTTAGCGGTTTTATATCTTTTTAATCCGATGGTTAGGTGCCAGATCAACGGTTGATATCATTTCCATTTCTCTAGGCGGGAGTATGTCTATCTAGCTTCTCCTGGATATATAAGATTTTTTTAAAAGGAATTTCCTCCCCATTTTTTGGACAAGCACTCAAGCACTCAGAGCACTCCAGTACCCTCCCTTTCAAAGTGTTCAAGCCTTCGCAGTCATTCCCTTGCAGATTTCCGACAAGTTCCTCACCCATAAGTGAACATTTCTTTTCCGTTGCCTTTCACGGCGTTATTCCTTAAGTAAATCATTGTCGCGTTGCCTAGGATTAGGGGGAAGGGTAAGCTTGAGAAAATGGTAGACTCTCCGGCCAGTATGGAAGGCTTCAGGACGAAGTACTGTATTCCGCCGGAAGTAGGTCTAAAGTATTGCCATTTGGAGGAAATTTTGATCAAGAGAAAGATGGGGCAGGTCGCCATTCCAATGATAGCCTTCGTGGAAGGAGGAATGACGATCTCAATGGGGAGGATAACTAGGGATTATTTGCGTGGTCATAGGCTGGCCCCCCACCAGTGCGCCGCGAACATGTTCCGCATCCTGGGGTGCATAGATGCCTTGAACGATCAAATGAACTTCGGCCTTTCGTGGCACAACGTGGTTCATCTATATGAATGCCATAGCCTCGGCGACTCATATTACCTAAAGTCCAGGTCCGACGAGGTAAGGTTGATATCCTGCCTTCCCAAGTCCAACAAAGGCTTGAAGGACGACCTTTTGATCGTCTCCGGACCATGGCACGACGGTATTCACTGCCCGGTCAGGGCAGGAAAACCAGGTGGGACATCGTGGAATTAGATCCCTTGGAGGGGACCTTAGTTTTGAGCTTTCTTTTCCTTTTTCAGTTCTGGTTTTGTTTATTTGCCTCCTCAGACTAACGTAACTCTTTCTTTGGGCTTCGCAGACAAGGAGCGAATGTCTCCTCGGCTAAGCTTGGTTAACGTTCCGGCACTCAATTTTCTTCTAAGGTCAGAGATTTACGTGAGCAAGGATGGGCAACTGCGGTCCGCTCCTCTGATTTTGGATTACGTGCCTCTCTCGCGATCCGTAGTAGACGCTGGTCAAGCCATCAAGGCCGGTAGTCCAAGGCTAGCACGCTGCTTCGAGAGACTTACCTCCCGTCCAGCTACCTGCTCGGCGCGTTCTTCCCGCAGCAGTTGTCCCCATGGAAGAAGTTGGTTCCTCGCAATCGTCGTTGGAGGATCAGATAGATCAGTTCCACTTCGCCGAGGAGGGAGAGGTATTGGACAGGCCAGTAGAGCTTTCAGGCTCCGATTCAGACCTAGACCGAGTCTCGGCAGCTCCCAATCTTGGTTTGGTAATTGCACAAGTTGATACCAGCTAGGATATCGAGGAAGAAGGCATGGATCTGAAACCCAGGTCTGGTCTCAGGGGCCTCCTTTCCAACAGGAATAAAGGGCAAACTTCCAAGGATACCCCAAAGGAGCAACCTACTTCCAAGGCTCCTTCTCCTCTTCCTCCTACCTCAGATGTAGCACTACAGCCCATGCCCAATTTGAGGTGAAAAAGGCCTGTGGAAGAGTTAGAGGAAGGCGAGGTTGGTCGTGAAAAGGACAAGCACTAGAAGAAGGGCAAAGAGACTAAAGAGCCCAAGAAGAAGAGGACCAGGTCCGTTGACAGCCGAGACGAGGCTACTATTCGGAGGGAACAGCGGACCTGGTCACCACGGCTGGAGTTGGATGGCGCTCCGATCTCTTGGGACGCAACTCTTTGGGAAGCCCAGCGAGGACAGGTGTCATTCCTGGCCGAGATCCTGCAACAGTCCCTCCTTTCGCCTCGAGATATGGAGGGTCTTCGGGCTACTCGACAACCAGACATTTTCATGTCGCTGAAGAGGGACATGGCTATGGTAAGTAAAACTTCTCTCATTTAGCTTTCTTATTCCGTATCTGTTTGTTCGTCATTCTCTTTTAATTTGGTCTCTATTTTTTGCGTAGGTCACTCAACAAATTTTCATTGCCGAGGAGTGGGCCAAGAAGGCTCGCGAGGACCTGCACAATGAGGCTAAGTCCCGCCTCGGTGCTGAGACTGCTGCCGGCGACCTTAGGCAGGAAAAGGATCGCCTAAGCAGCGAGGCAAAGGAGGCGCAGAGGGCTCGCGCGAGCGCCGAGGCCGGACATAAGAACGTCACCAAGCAGGCTGAGGATCTGCGCCAACAACTCCGCCAGTTCGAGGAAAAACTCGCGACAGAGAAGCAGGCGGTCTCAAATCTCAAGGCCAAGCTTGCAAAGGTCAAGGATGAGGCCCGCTTGGCCAGGGAGGCAGCCAAGAAAGCGGTGGCGACCTCATATGATCGCGGAGTCAGAGACACTGAGATTAGGCTGACCGAGAAGGTGGCCGCTGTATGCAGGGACTACATCACCATGTCTTGGGGTGTAGCCTTGGATCGGGCAGCAGTTCCAGCGGACTCCGATCTCCGGAAAGTTGAGAATATCTTTTTTCCGGAGGATATTCGTGAGATTCCGGACGCGGTTGCCCCTGAGGAGCCTCTCTCAACGAAGGCCTTAGCCTCGGACTCTCCTATGCCTGAAGCTGTGGATGCGCAGCCGGCCGCGAAGGACAAGTCGCCCGAGGACAGTCTCTCAATCAGGGATGTTGTCGCGCAGGCTAAGGAGGCTGTTCCGGGACCCCAGGCAGCAGATGATCAACCCGAGCCTACTCAGGGTTTAGACTTAGGAAAGTAGTGTAGGATTTTATTTGTAGCTGCCCTTTTATATTTTGTTCTGTTTAATGTTTGTAAGACAATGCTTTTGGATTTCAATGAAAGGTGTCGTTTTCCTTTAAATCATGTTGTTCTACTGTCTTTCTTGCTTTTATCATGAATGAATGTCTATTCTGCCACTAACTGTTGAAAACCAAGCATGAATGAACGAATATGTAAAAAATGATAGTCGATAATCATATAAGACTGATTCGAGGTTAATTTCCCCAAGTCTGTGGTCCGAGGAGCCAGGCAGGACTTGGGTTCTGTTTAACACTTAGTGAAAAATGTTTCGAGGTTAATTTCCCCCAAGTCTGTGGTCCGAGGAGCCAGGCAGGACTTGGGTTCTGTTTAACACTTAGTGAAAAATGCTTTGAGGTTAATTTCCCCCAAGTCTGTGGTCCGAGGAACCAGGCAGGACTTGGGTTCTGTTTAACATTTAGTGAAAAATGCTTCGAGGATAATTTCCCCCAAATCTGTGGTCCGAGGAGCCAGGCAGGACTTGGGTTCTGTTTAACACTTAGTGAAAAATGCTTCGAGGTTAATTTCCCCCAAGTCTGTGGTCCGAGAAGCCAGGCAGGACTTGTGTTCTGTTTAACACTTAGTGAAAAATGTTTCGAGGTTAATTTCCCCCAAGTCTGTGGTCCGAGGAGCCAGGCAGGACTTAGGTTCTGTTTAACACTTAGTGGAAAATGCTTCGAGGTTAATTTCCCCCAAGTCTGTGGTCCGAGGAGCCAGGCAGGACTTGGGTTCTGTTTAACACTTGGTCCAAGTAGCTGTACAGTAATGTGGCGCCAAGAATTATGTATTTCATTAATAACAGTACATTTTCAGGTTATTTACATTCCAAGGGCGTGGCACTACATGATCATCCAAATCTTTCAAAAAGTAGGATCCTATGCCGGCTATGGAGGTGATACGATATGGGCCTTCCCAATTTGGTCCGAGTTTCCCCCACGCAGGGTTTCTTACAGTGCCAAGGACCTTCCTTAGTACCAGATCCCCGGGCGCCAAGGGCCTCAGCTTCACCTTGGCATCGTAACCTTGCTTGAGCTTTTGCTGATAGTGGGCAAGCTGGACCATTGCGCTTTCCCTTCTTTCCTCGATGAGGTCCAAGCTTTTTTCCAGAAGTCCATTGTTGGCACCGGGGCAAAATGCAGTGGTCCTTTGTGTTGGGAAGTTTACCTCCAGTGGAATGACAGCCTCGGCCCCATAGGTCATCGAAAAGGGGGTTTCCCCTGTGGACCTGCGAGGCGTGGTGCGGTATGTCCACAAGACATGGGCCAACTCTTCGACCCACCTCCCTTTCGCATCGTCTAACCTCTTTTTCAACGCATTCACTATAGTTTTGTTGACGGCCTCCGCCTGCCCATTACCCTGCGGGTAAGCTGGTGTGGAGTATCTGTTGGTAATTCCTAGCTCACTATAATACCTTCTGAAAGTTTTACTATCAAACTGGAGGCCGTTGTCCGAGATCAGTGTGTGAGGTATCCCGAATCTAGTGACAATATTTTTCCAAATAAATTTCTTGGCATCAACGTCCCTAATATTCGCCAGCGCCTTGGCTTCAACCCATTTCGTGAAATAATCTGTGCCGACGAGAATAAATCTCTTGTTCCCTGCCACTTTGGGAAATGGTCCCAGGATATCTAGGCCCCACTGTGCGAATGGCCAAGGGCTGGACAGCGGGTTGAGGTTTCCGCCAGGCTGGTGTATATTCGGAGCGAACCTTTGACACTGGTCGCACTTCTTCACATATTCCTGCGCCTCTTTCTGCATGCTCGGCCACTAGTAACCCTGCGTTATGGCCCTATGGGATAGGGACCTACCCCCCGTATGACTTCCACAAATTCCTTCGTGTAATTCCTCCAGAATGAGTTCAGTGGCCTCTGGGTGCACACACAGCAAGTACGGCCCTGAGAATGAGTGCCTGTACAGTTTGGAGTCCTCGGACAACCAGAATCGAGAAGCCTTCCTTCTGATCTTGTCGGCCTCGTTCTTATCGTCTGGTAAAGTATCGTGCTTTAAGAACAGCACTAGAGGGTCCATCCAACTAGGCCCAGCCCTGACGTTGTGGACCCGTATTTCGTTGGCCCTCGTCGTCGTTGGGTGGTAGAGATCTTCCACGAGAATAACCTGGGGAAATGGTTGAGCCGAGGAGGTGGCTAGCGTTGCAAGAGAATTAGCATGGGTGTTCCCGCTTCTTGACACATGCAACAGATTGAAGTGACAGAAATGGGTCTGTAGGCGTTTAACTTGGACCAAGTACTCTTGCATTCTTTCATCCTTCGCCTCCAGCTCCCCGTTTACTTATTCCACGATGAGTCTTGAATCCGAGAACATGTTCACGAATTTTCCACCCATTTTCCGAATCATTGACATTCCTTCCAATAGTGCCTCATACTCGGCTTTGTTATTCGTGGCGGAGAATCCAAGCCTCAGCGATTTTTCGATGGTTATCCCCTCGGGGGAGACCAGAACGAGCCCCACTCCTGAGCCCCTTTGATTGGCTGCACCATCGACGTGTGCTTTCCACCAATTGTGTTCCTGCTGAGAGATTGTGCTGATCAGTTTCCCATCAGGACTTAGTGATCCTAACCCTTCCTTTCCTTCTAGTGTGGGCTCCGCGAATTCGGCTACCAGATCGGCGAGGACCTGACCTTTCACAGCGGTGCGAGGCATGTACCTAATGTCGAAGGCGCCCAGAATCGTTCCCTATTTTGCAATTCTGCCTGTGTAGTCGACGCTGTAGAGAATGGATCTCAACGGAAGTTGAGTTAGCACAACCACAATGTGTGCCTGGAAATAGTGGGGGAGCTTTCGTGTGGCTTGTACGATTGCCAAGACGGCCTTTTCGAGAGGTAGGTAACGTGTTTCTGCTTCGTGCAGCGATTTGCTAACGTAGTAGACGGGCAGTTGCGTGCCATTGTCTTCTCGGATTAGCACTAAGCTCACTGCATGAGAGGCCACAGCAATGTAGGCGAATAGCACCTCGTCGACCTCAGGACTGGACATAATTGGTGGTCGGGCGAGGTAATCTTTAAGTTGTTGGAAAGCTAAAGCACACTCCTCGGTCCACTCGAAGCCCTTCCACTTGTTTAATAGGAGGAAAAAAGGTCTGCATCTGTCCGCTGAGTGGGAAATGAAACGGTTCAAAGCGGCGATCATACCGGTGAGCTTTTGGACCTCTTTGGGATTCCGAGGAGGCTGCAGGCTATGAATAGCTCTTATTTGGTCAGGGTTGACTTCTATACCTCTGTGGGTCACCATGTAACCTAAGAATTTCCCTGATCCCACCTTAAATGAACACTTGGACGCGTTAAGTCGCAGCTTGTACTTTCTCAGAATTCGAAAGATGTCGCCGAGGTCTCTGACGTGGTTGGCTACTAATTTGCTTTTTACCACCATGTCATATATGTACACTTCAATGCTCTTTTCCATCTGCTGTTCAAACATCCTAGTCATCATCCTTTGATAGGTTGACCCGGCATTCTTTAAGCCAAAGGGCATCACCTTATAATGATAATTTCCAATGGGGGTGACAAAAGCAGTTTTTTTCTTGGTCCTCAACGGCCAGGGGTATCTGATGGTAGCCCTGGAAGGCATCCAAAAAACTCATTCGGGGGTGTCTGACGGTCGAATCTACCAATCGGTCTATCCGTGGCATGGGGAAGGGATCCTTCGGGCAGGCTTTGTTTAGGTCCGTGAAGTCTACGCAGACCCGCCATTTCCCGTTCTTCTTCTTTACCACGACTGTGTTGGCTAACCATTCGGGGTAGAATACCTCCTTGATAGCCCCTGCTTTCTTCAATTTTGTGACCTCCTCTCTCACAGCGTCTGCATGTTCTTTCGACGGTCTCCGAAGAGGCTGCTTCTTAGGCGTTATAGCCGGGTTAACATTAAGGTGGTGGCAGATGAAATCTGAGTCAACCCCAGGGGCCTTGTAGGGGTCCCAGGCGAATACGTCCATGTTCTGTCGGAGAAAATCAATTAGTGTTGACTTCTCTTGGGGCAGTAATTCTGAGCCGACCTGAAAAAACCTCTCGGGGTTTGATCGACGAGTACTTTCTCCAGATCCTCACAGCTCACCTCCATGGCTGGTCCTCCACCACCCGAAGCTGGGACTGGGGTCATTAATTGCTATAAGCCGTTCTCGCTGAGGTGGAAGGTTCAGTATTTGGTCATCGCGAGATTGCGGACACCATGCATTGCCTGACCATCGCTTGGTTTCCTATTATTTCTTTGACTTGACCTCCTGATGGATACTTCACTTTTTGGTGTAGGGTTGATGGCACAGCCCCTAGTGCATGAAGCCATGGTCGGGCCACGATAACTGTGTAGGGGGAGTATGCATCTACCACAATGAAGTTCACTTCCACCACGTCAGAATCTGTTTGTACAGGCAGCCTGATCATGCCTTTCGGGGTGACTGTTTTTCCTTCGAAACTGACCAAAGGGGAGTCGTATGCCGACAGGTCCTCTGGCTTTAGGTTCAATCCTTTATACAAGTCGGGATACACTACTTCCACGGTGCTGCCTTGATCAACTAGCACCCTCTTGACGTCATAACCCCCAATTCTGAGCATGACGACTAGGGCGTCGTCGTGAGGTTAAAGGGTTCCCAGTTTGTCCTCATCCGAGAATCCGATTAAGGGCGTGGGACTCGCTCTGGCCCTTTTAGATTCCCTGCCATCGGCTTCAGACGGGAGCCTGCCCACTGACATTACTCTGAGAGGATTGGATCCGGTTCTTCCAGGTGCGGCGAGGATGACATTTATTGTCCCAATGGGCGGCCTCAATACGCTTTGCCTGGTTTCGATGTTTGATTGCTCCTGCCATCCGACAGGGTGATGCAATAAATGTCTCAACTTCCCCTCTCGGACTAGCCGGTCCAAATGGTTTTTTAGATTCCTGCAATCATTGGTGGTGTGGCCTGGCTCTTGGTGGTACGCGCAATATAGATTCTGATTATGTTTCAAGGGGTCACCTGCCATCCTGTTCGGCCATTGAAAGAACGGTTCGCCCTTTACCTTCTCTAGGATCTTGTGTAGTGGTTCTCGGAACACAGCATGGACCGCTGATGCCCCAGTAGAACCAGACTGTTCCGAGTAATCTCTCCTCGGCCTATTACTGTTGATAATGCGGTCTGACCTGAAATCCCTCCTCTCTTGAGGGACAACCTTAGCTTTGCCCTTTCTCGTCTGCTGGTCTTCCTCAACCCTTTTGTACTTATCAATTCTGTCCATGAGTTGGCGCACGCTGGTGACTGGCTTCCCAGTGAGGGATTTTCTTAAGCCGTGCTCTGTCGGCAGGCCCCTCTTGAATGTACTAATGGCGACATCATCGTAATTTCCTTCTATCTCATTATACATTTCCCAGTACCTGTCTGAGTAGGCCTTCAGTGTCTCCCCTTCCCGCATGGACAAGGATAGGAGGGAATCTAGGGGCCTAGGGACTCTGCTGCTAGTAATGAAGCGGGAACCAAAAACCTGTGTCAGCTGTTTAAAGGAATCTATGGAATTCGGCATCAAACCATCTCATCGTCATAGGTCCCAAGCTGGACGGAAACACCTTACACATTAACGCCTTGTTCCTGGAATGGACGGGCATCCTCTGATTAAATTGGCTTACATGCTCTACTGGGTCAGTCCGACCATTGTATATGGCAAATGTTGGTTGATGGAACCGCCGAGGAAGCTCTGACCCCTCTATTCTACGCGTGAAAGGCGACTGAGAGATGCGATCCAGGGCCTTACTCATGGCGTCGTTGGCCAGGCCTTGGTAAGATGGGCTTTTGTGGCCGTGTTTGCGAGGTCGCTCTTCCTCGTAGGAAAAAGTCTCGCTTGGAGGGGTTCTTGATCTCCGCCTGTATTCATTATACTCATCACTGCTAGTGTCCGAGTTGGGTGACGGATGTTTTCGCTGCGCTCGGCGCAACTTCTTCTTCAAATCATCAATTTCTTGCTGTAAAGCCTTTCGATTGTTTTGTTTATGGGATGCATGACCTTTCCCTTTCAAGCGGCTTCTGCTCGTGTGAGAGGTGTTCACACTGCCCTCTCGTTGCTTGTCTTGGTCTTTCTCCCGTTCAAGATTCAAAAAATTGTCCTACCGTTGGGAATCTGCACGTCCAGTTTGGCGTGGACCTGATCCTTCCATTTCTTACAGTTTCACTTGTCGAGACACAAGTTCTCCCCACAAACGGCGCCAATTGTAGGGTCGGTCTTTAGGGCCCAGGCCCAACAAGTAAGTGATTCTGGCCCAAAGAACCCTAGACAATGAATTTGTAGAGAGCGGGTTACAGAACTAGGGCTGAACGAAATGAACGTTAGTTAATTGCATGCCATGCAGCAGTTTAAACGTAAGAATATCTCCTTAATGTTCACAGGATACTTAGTCCGAGGAAACGTATGGGTGCACCTCTGGTTCTGATCAAAGACTATTACCTTGCTCTTTCTTCCTATCTCCTTTTTGTTTTCCAATTCCCGATCCCCTCTTCATGGGGATTTCCTTCTCTTATATAGCCTCCTTAAATTGATAAGAGCCTTACACTTGTTAACCACCTGGACCTTCACTTGAGTGCTTGTCCCATCGGACATCCACCTTATCTTTCTGTGAGTTGCATTGGCCAATGTAGCACTGTTCGCCTGTTTTCTCCACATTAATGCGGCTGGAAAAGTAGCTTTCTTGCATTTAATGCGGCAGTTGTGGTCTCCTCCTGGACGTCTTACATTTTCTTCCTTCTTCCTGCTTTGTGAGGCTCAACCTACTACCCACATTAGTTTGGGATGATTCTTCACTGTGGATGGGGCGCACATTGGGCCCGTATTTGGTGTGTCCGAAGAGGAATGTCTCCTCGGACGTCTTTTTAAATAAGTTGGGCTCAATAGGGTTGGGCTGGAAGTCTTTTGGTCTCCCTTTTTCCTTTTGGTCATGATTGGACTCCGTGCGGGGCCCAAGGCCCATTGTTGACTTGGGAATTCTACACCTACACCATTTATACTGGACAACACAGCGGAAAGCTCAAAATTTAATGTTACATGTTATTATCAAAGTATTTAAAATACTTTGAATATTATTATAAATTTCAAATATATTTTTACAAAATAATTAAAGTGAAACTACTACAAGGAGTAAACTAATCAAATCTAATTCAACACCGGAGTCTCAAAGTACATGCTCACACGGCTTCAAAAAAAGTACATGCTCACACGGACCACTTTCTCAAAATTAAAAACAGCAGATTTCTTTCCTAATATGGAGATGTATTTCTACTGCAAAAAACTAAAAGACAGCAGATTTCTTTCCTAATATGGAGATGTATTTTTATTGCAGAAAAATAAAAAACAGCAGATTTCTTTCCTAATATGGAGATGCATTTTTATTGCAGAAAAATTAAAAGGCAATTTATTTTTTTTTTTGTAAGGAAATAAAAAGGTTTTACTAATGTATGGTCCTATTATTTTAAAAATTGTTTTGTACAAAAATGAGAAAATTCTTAATCTATCGTAAAATTTTTTTTAAATTTATGTACCATATATTAATTGGATCAGGAAAAAAAAAAGTCAATCTGTACAATGGTCAGGGACTCACTGCAGTTGCAGATGTACCATGTACCACATAAAAGTACTAATCTTGATTTTGCAGGTACCCATATGATTATATCCAACTGGTTATTTTATTTTGGACACAGTTTCTGTCCAGTGGCCAGAAACCTCTCCCTTTTATTTTTCGTTCTTTTTAATTGTGCCTAGGGCTTGGTTATCCATCATTTAGAAGGAAAAAATCCGAAAATGTTTGCCCGTAATTATTGATGGTATCGGTGATTTCTTGGTACTAGTACGGTAGTACTTACTATCATTCAAACTGGTAATTGTCGAAATTGGAAAAATTCTTTCTTCTAAAACTAAATGTAAAATGTAAAATGTAAAATTCCTTGTCAAGGATGTTAACATCAAGGTTGGAAAATTGACGCTGCTCATTTAAAGCATAGGAGTCTCAAATACAGAAGATATAGTATATTGCATTTACCACGTGACGTGCACTTTTTTTTTTTTTTTAATTTTTTAATTTTAGGGATAACGTGTACTTTCACATGTGTACCAATTCTTCGCAATAAAAAGTCTTCGAGATTCGAATAAATAAATAAACAAATAAAAAGAGTTTGAATTTGATTGATTATATCATGTTGCATCTTCATATGAGAAAGGAGAGTTGAGGTCTCATCACTTCTGTATCTATCACAAGATGTTTTAGTACTATAATTTGGACAATAATTTTGCAATAAGTATAGTAACACAAAATATTTCATAACCTTTTCTTTTAATAGAAAAAATACATATTTAGAATATAAAAGGAGTTGGCTACTTGGCCTAAAGGTTTTTTTGGGTCTTATGAGATCCATGAGGTCTTAGATTTGAAATTTCTAACCAGCAATTTAGGGTTACTCCTCTGATATTTTGAACTTCAGCCTTTACCCCCACATCTCACAAGCATTTATATTTGTGGAGTGACCATCGCACTAAGGGTATGTGAGCATCGCAGTCTTAAATACAACCTATTTATATTGCATTATTGTATGATGTGGGCTTTCATATGTGTACTAATCATTCTCAACTCTATGAAATTATTCAGTGAATATGGTATATCATATCTTCTCATATAAAAAAAGACCTCATATATAGGTCCTACATTTTTATGTGAAAGGGAGGTATTATATACCAAGTGAATGGAATAATTTCATCTCAACTACATTTTTATGTGAAAGGGAGGTATTATATGCCAAGTGAATGGAATGATTTCTTCTCAAACCGCATCATAACAAAGTCTTCTAGTGGAAAAAAGGAGCTTGAATTTAATTGACTATATGTGGTGTCTTCAAAAGGAAATGGATAGTTGGACATTTTAGGGCCCGTTTGGTAATGTTGTTCTAATAACGTTGTTTGCATTTTTTTGGAAATACGCGTAGGTGAAAAAGTGTGTGAAAATACTTGTAATGTTGTTTAAAAATTAAAAACATGTGTTTAAGCATATGTACCAAATGGACCCTTAAATTTTTAACAAGAGATTTTTTATATTATAGTTGGAAAATATTTAGGCAATAAGTTTAGTAACACATTTGTGCCTAACTTTTTCATAATTGTTGATATAATATATTGCAATTGAAGTTGTAAAAAATAGTTGTCTGAAAATCATTGATCATAGTTTGGAGCCCCATAAATATCTTAAAATTGTCACTTTAGTCTCCGTAGTTATTTTATTTATTTATTTATTTTTCTTCCGGCTTTGACACCTCTTCCATTCAAAACTCGGGACTTTGGCACTCTTCCTAACCACATTTCCGCCATATGAGCTACACTGAATATATATATATATATATATATATTGATGATATGATTGTAAGTTGTAACTACACAGACCAAAATTGGAAATTAACACTGTTTGCCAAACAATATAATTAGTAGACACTGTTTTCAAATTATATTTTTTACTAACATCTCGAGTTTAAAAAACACAATTTAGGACTATAAATCGAGTCTCAAAGACTCAATTTCCATGGTATGACCATATCTGATGTGACATTTTTTCCATGTGGTGATCACCTAAAAATCGAGTCCCTAAGACTCGATTAATAAGCCCACCCTTTAACCCTGTATATTCAGCCTCCTTACACACATGTTCAGCTCTTTCATGTACAAACCATTCCCCCCACCCCACCCCAACCCACCCCACCTTCTCATCAGACCATAGCAAACCCCCACGCCACCACACAAACCTGACTAGAGGCCAAAGAACCCACAGCCGCCCGATCTAGCCAAGCCACGCCACCACCGCACCATTGCGCCAGACCCACTCCGCGCAACCCAGGCATCAACCCACAGCCACCCGATCTAGCCAACCCACAACCGCACAAACTCCAAACAGAAGCCAAAGAGCCCACAACCGCCTGATCCAGCTAGACCATGCCACCACCACACCAGACCCACGCAGCGCGACCCAGGCATCAACCAGACGAGGTGAGGTGAGCTCTCTCTCCTATCTGATCTAGGTCTCTAGATTCTTTCTCTTCAATCTAATCTGGGTCTCCTCGGATTCTTTCTCTCTCTAATTTGATTTGGGTTTTCAAGTTCAATTTTTAGTCAAAATAGAAAAACCCAGAAAAATTGTTTCATTGTTGAATAAATAGCGAATGTGTTTCATTGTGTTGGGATTGTTGTGCTTCTAATATTTCTTAATTTTTTTTTTTTGGTATTTCTGGAAATGACTTGTACATGAGAGACTTAGACTTAAATTTTTTTTGGCTTATAAATTGAGTCTTAGAGACTTGATTTTTAGGTGGACGACACGTGGAAAAAACACCACATTAGACGTGATCAGACCATGGAAACCAAGTCTTTGAGACTCGATTTATAGGCCTAAATTGAATCTTTAAGACTCGAGATGTTAGTAATATTTATAGTTAGAAAACAGTGCCTACTAATTATATTTTTTGGCAAATAGTGTTATTTTCCAATTTTGGCCTAACTACATAGCTAGGATTGTTTTAAAAGTATTTGGGAATTGGGATATAGTAGCCTTTTTAAATCTCATATCTTCAGTAGAAGAGTTCTAGCATTGAAGAAATGAGTTTCACTGAAAACATGGAACTCTGATGAGTTCAGTGTTGTAAGTTGAAAGTTGTAACTCATCTCACCATTTGATGAAATAAATAAAAAATAAAATGATAAAACTTAGGATAGTACTTTAGGTACTGTTTCTTAAGTTTTCCTCTTAAGATTCAGTCATGTGGTTACTTAACTAAAAAACACACTTCCATCCCATGAGAAAAAATCCGCATAGCAGAATCTGAAGAGGAGAACTTAAGGAATTGCACCTCAGTACTGTACCTAAGTCTTGCTCAAAATAAAATTCTCATAATAACATTTCAAAGTTCAAGTGACAACTCAATAATAACAGCCTCATCATTTTTAAAACTGAAACCAAAATCGATAAGGCTTGTATCAAATTAATTACAAACTTGTACTAAACCTTATTTCAAACTACAATAGGATCAACCTTGGGCTCTACTATTAGTTTGCTGTAACAGTGGAAGCTCTTTAGCCATGTTCAACTAAAGATAACTGCCATGTAATGAATTCAATTTGAACCAATCAAGCTACTTGTCCTTTATTATGGTCCTAAAATCAATAGCATTTTGTGGGAATAAATCGTGATGCTAGTTTATTATAATTGAAAGGTAATTAAAGTATATTCACACAAATAAGAAATAAAAACAAAACAATAATATTTAACGTAATTTAACCAACTCATGCCTACATCTATAGGTAATGCCATCCAATATCAATGATATGAATTACAACCACTTAACTGACTACAATAAACTGAACTCACAGACTCTCACAAAAGCACTCACAATTTGTATAAACACAAACACACTCAAAACCTCTGACAAATGCACACTAACCTAAAAGCCACTACGCCCCAAAACACATTTGATATTAACTCATAAGCTTGATACTCTCATAATTCTAAAACTCCCATAAATTCAATGGTGGTATTACACTAGCTAAAGAAAAAAACTCTCAACTCTCACATGTGAGTATCCACTACAAAAAACTGGTTCTATAGCCGCGTTTTTTTCCCGGTGGTTTTGAAAACTACCACTATAGCAAACCTACAATAGCGCTTTTAGAAACTGCCACAATAGGTTGACCTCTTACGGCAGTTTAACACTGACGCTTTTTAAACTGCTGCGAGAGAGAGAGAGAGGCTCAAGTTACACTTACTGTAACTTCATAAGAGTTAACATATTTTTTTACCATATATTTTCATAACATCTAATAGTGAAAAAGACACTACTTGTTATGTCATTAATATTTAAAAAATTAATGGGTTGCTTACCTCCATGTCACTTTATTTTTTATTTTCCAAAATTCCACACCTTCCCTCTCTAATCTTGACACCTTTTCCTTCACAGCTCCACCCTCTCCACTGGCCCTAGCGACAGCTAGGTTGCGTAAGGGATAAACCTATCTAGGTTCATGTTAAGATTCACACTTCGTTTGGGAGTTCATAAAAGAATGAAATAGAATAAGTAAACCATAAATGAATAGAATACATTTAAGCAGTGGAAAAGAAAGAAATAGAATAGTATTAAGTAATCTTGTTTGGATATTTTAAAACATGGAATATGGAGAGAGAATGAGATTCTAACACAAAGACGCATTACAAATTCCACTTAAAAGTCATGGTAATTTTTAAAAGAGGGTGAGACAAGTTATACTATACATAAAACACTCTCTTAAGCAATGTGAGACAATTACCCATTCTTAAAAAAAAAACACACACACACACACACACACAAGTAATTACCTTATTTGGGAGTAACATCAAAAGTAATGGAACATAATCATTAATAACAACATTACAATTATAACCATATTTTAAATTAAAAAATTGAATGTATAGAGATATTTTAGGAGTACTAGTAAAATTTTCGTTAAATATAATTTCATTCCTTCCGATTCCTCTAAAATTTGAAAGAATTGTAATTTGAGGTTTAAAGGAAAAAAGAGAGTAATGACAGTTTCCTCATGCCCATTTCATTCATTCTCACTCAAACTTTTAAATAAGGGAATGCAATAAATACTATAAAATTATTCTTTTCATTCCATTCTCTTTTTTCAAATGGAGTGTTAAGATGAAGATTAGACCCGAGCAAAAGGAGAAGATGCTTGCATTTGAGAAGAGTTTGGCACGGAGGATGAGGATCTTGAAGCACGTTGAGGAACAATTTGTAAGAACATGGGTGGAACACTTTTGCGGACATAGGTGTGAACATGGAAACATTCCACGTTCATGGGAGTGGGGGTGAGAAGATTGAACTCTAATCAGCCTGGGTTCTTATTTCACATCAATGCCAATTGTTATTTCACATCATTATATAATTTCCCCAACATTTTCTCAAATTGTTCAAATAAAATTTCGAGTTCAGAAAGTGAAAAATCTTATTCCATTTATTTCGTTTCACATCAGTGCCACGTGGCCACCATGATGGCAACGTTAGGCCATCATAGTGGCCAAGTATCACTTTTAATTCACATGGACAAGGTTTTTTTTTTTTTTTTTTTTTTGGTAATAAATATATCCAACCACATGACACATCAGCGTCTAGATTAGCATGCTAATCAAATTTGATTATTTCACAAACCTTAAAGATTTGATCACTACTTTTAAAACTCCCATAATCAAATCTGAAAATTGTGGCAAACTTTAAGAATAAAATATGTGTTTGCCCTTAAGTTATTATTATTTTTGGATAGATATGATAAAATTTTAATCAATACTATGACACTGTGGTACCCAGACTCATTTGGGCCTCGGGTTCTGACTCAGCGGTGTGGCTCATGGCCCCAATCTCTTTTTACCCATGACCCCAGCCCGAACCCATAAAAGTCATGGGCTTAAGCTTCGTATTGCTCAAAAGCCTAAAGAGTAGACAATCTACATTAGCACGCACCTCGTTTTGCCACCTGATCCTTGCTCGGCGAACCATTCTCGAGCAAAAAGAAAGGCGTTCGGATATATCATCCCTTGTATGTCCGGCAGTACCTTGGGGAATATCACTGCCGAGCATATCTACTAGAGTGGGAACCAGTTCTAAGGCCACTCTCACCACACCCCACTCCCACCTAAACATCCACTTACGATTAACGATATTGAACCTCCTAATGCACTAACTTTTAAAGCAATTATAATCCCTTCACTAACACTTGGCTATAAATATGAGAAGTTAAAGGAGGAAAGGGGGTTGGAAAGGCTTGCAAAGAAACAGAGAATAGAGTGAGGTGAGTAACCCAGAGTGAGAGAGAGATAGTTTCGATGAGTCTCTGTACTGAGAACAACCCAATGTAGGAAATCCAAGCCCACTTTACAAATAGATTGTGAGCCCGAGTGAGGCCCAGCCCAATAACCTCATTTTTGACGCGCACAATTTGTGCTGTCTGTGGGAATCTCCTACAACGTTGTGGTTCTACTGAGACTCAATCCCAGGAAAATATCTGATAGACATTTGGAGAGCTATGCTGAAAGTGGTTCTTTAGGGTCTTCTCGGGGATCTACTTGGCGAGAAAGGAGACACAAAAGATGCGAAGATAGAGAGTGTGAGCAAGATGAGGAACGATCTGGCCTCGAGGGGGGGGGGGTTTTATATTAGACGCACCAAACGATGTCAGGTGCTTCTGGGTATAGGCAATTTGATGAGAGGGATGAGGAGCTTGAACGGCTATGCAAGTTGGTGAGGAATTTGGAATTGGAGGCAAAGGGTAGACGTCAGAGAGGGGATCGAGATGACCAAGAAGAGGGGTTAGCTAGCCAGGGAGATTGCTACGAGACTGGGTCCAATCAGTCTGGTTCCCGCCGACATCAGCACTGTTCACATCCATGGGAGTCTCGTCAACATCGAGACCGTTCACGTTCTTAGGAATCCCGTCGACGCTAGCACCGCTCGCGTTCACGGGAGTATGCGAACAAGGATTTAGACTCCCTCGAAGAGCAACGACCCCGCAATGCTAGCATGGATGCTATGAGCCACGCCTTACTTAGAGCCGCCCCGTCACCGTTCTCAGACGACATTAAACATGCCCCAATGCCGAGTAGGTTTACGTGCCCACTGTTTAACTCCTACGATTGAAAAATGGACCTGGTTGAGCATGTTAGCCATTATATTCAGATGATGTCCCTGCACACCCACAATGATGCGCTGATGTGTAAGGTATTCCCTTCGAGCTTAGGGCCTACGACTTTGAGATGGTTTAATGGGTTGCGGAAATTTCCATTCACAGCTTTGCCGAGCTAATCCAAGAGTTTGGTGTCCAGTTTGTAACCTGTAGTCGGGTACCACAACCAGTAGACGCATTGCTATCCATGAAAATAAGGGTAGGAGAAACCCTTCGCAGTTATGCTAGTTGGTACTATGAGCTTTACAATGAGATTGATAGGGGTAATGAGAAGATTGCGGCGAGCATTTTTAGAATGGGATTGCCCGAGGATTCTGAACTATAAGAGTCATTGACTGAAAAGCCTCTCGAGGACATGAGGCAGCTGATAAGGCGTATTGAAGAGTACAAACGACTGAAGGATGACTGACTGCAAATTAAAGGTAAAGCACCAATGATAAATCGTCCTCGGCAAAGTGGTTTTCCGCCCAAGCCCTGGGGGGGGGGTTTGAGGATTCAAGAGCCAAAAGCACAAGTAGGGGAGGTAAATGTAACATTTAAGGAGCCAGTGCATAGGATTGTAGACAGGATTAAGAACGAGCCATACTTCAGGTGGCCGAACAAGATGGGAGGTGACCCGGCTAGGAGGAACCAAAACTTGTACTGCACTTACCACCGGGATAAAGGCCATACTACCGAGCAATGCCGAGTGTTGAAGGATCATCTCGAGCAGCTGGTAAAGGCCAGATATTTAAAGGAATTTGTGGTGGACTCAGGGGACCGAGCTGCGGGGCAGGGCACTCAGCTAAGGGGGAACCCTCTTCCACCCCCTTTAGGGGTAATTGAGGTCATCCATGCTGCCTCAGGGAGTCTCACCATAGCAAGAAGGAGAGGAGTGTTGACTGTAGTACCAGTGGAAGGCTGCTCGGGCATACAACCATCTGAGAAGAAGATAAAGCTTGCCCGGAAGCCTATCGCTTTTGATGACAACGATTTGGAAGGAACAATTCAACCGCATGATGACACGTTAGTAGTCACAGCTCGAATAAGTGGCTTTTTGGTGAAGAGGGTAATGGTAAACCAAGGAAGCAGGGCCGACATGATGTATTCGGACCTATTCAGGGGGCTCGGATTGAAGAATAAAGACCTTTCGAAGTTTAGTACACACTTGGTCGGATTTGATGGTAAATTGGTAATTCCCAAGGGGCAAATTTCCCTTCTCGTGAATATGAAGGGCAAGGAGGTGGTAGTAGCATTCATGGTGGTTGCTTCATTTTCTCCATACACGACGATTCTAGGAAGGCTGTGGATCCATGCAATGGGGGTTGTTGTTCCGTCTACCCTGCATGTAAAAGTCAAGTTTCCTACCGAGTAGGGCATTGATGTAGTATGGGGAGGCCAACAAGTGGCTAGGCAATGCCTAGTTTCCATAGTCAATTGGAAGAAGGAGCAAGCCAAACAAAAAGAGCAAGCTGAACGAAAGGAGCAGGTCGAGTAAAAGGACCTACCTTTGGGGGGCCCTTTATAGCAATTACGGGATCCCTAAGAAAAGGGGGTTGGTTGTGCCGAGGAAATGATGAGAGTAAGGATTTTGTCGGATGTTGACAAGTACTTTCAAATCGGAGAAAGCATGAAGGACCGGGATAAGGTAGAGATGTTGTTATTCCTTATACAGAACGTGGACATGTTTGCATAAAGTCCATATGAGGTGGATCCCAAATTCATTGTCCATAGGCTTAATGTGGACCCATCATTCCCTCCTAAGAAGCAGAAGCTGAGGAGATCGGCCAAGGAGCATGTTGAAGCAGTGAGGTCAGAAGTTCAAAGGCTGAATGAGGTTGGGGCAATAAGGGAAATCTTCTACCTGGAGTGGTTAGCAAATACTGTGGTGGTGAAGAAGAAGAATGGTAAGTAGAAGGTTTGTGTAGATTTCACGGATTTGAACCGAGCATGCCCAAAAGACCCGTTTTCTATGCTGAAGATTGACCAGTTGGTAGCAAGGTTTTCAAACCCGGACCGTTCATTGAACCGTAAAAGGGAGAGTTTCAAGGTTTTTAAGCTCGAATCGAGGTCGAACTGTGATGACGCCATAATTAATTTAATAATTAATTAAAACCTAAATATAGATATTAAATTTATAAAACTAGCAAAATTGACAATATATCTATATATGTGAGGGAAATTTAATAATTTTCAAGTATATATTTAATAATTAAATAAGAAAGTTAATAAAATAAAATGATAACCATGAAAACATTAAAATTTATGATTAATTTTTGAAGTAAAGTTGAATATCTTTGAAGGATTTTAATTATAATTTTTTTTATTCCTTGTAAGAGATGGATAATTTAATTAAGTAGAATAAAATTGTGTTAATTTTTTTTTTTTTTTTTTAAATTGCTAAGGGGTTGGACCGCACGGTTCTCACCAGTTTGTGCGGTCCAACCCCAGTTTTAGCGGTTCACAAAATTAACAAAAAATCTGGTTCTTTATGCTTAAAAAATCGGTTTTCATCCCAGTTCCCAGTTTTCACGATCCAACCTCCCGGTCTGGTTCGGTTCTGAAAACTATGGTTGGTAGATGTCACGTATGGACACCCAAGGATGAGATTTTTGGACACCTTTCAGGGGTATCATCAGATTGCCCAGGCACTCGAGGACTGATAAAAGATAGCATTCATCTCCTCGGATGCCAACTATCATTATACTGTGATGCCTTTTGGGTTAAAAAATGTCGCGGCCATGTACCAACGGATGATGACGAGGATGTTCCAGGAAAAAATAGGGTGTACAATTGAAGTGTAAATTGATGACATAGTAGTGAAAAGTAAATAGGAAGTATGACATGTAGAGGATCTTTAGGGGGTGTTTGAGGTGCTTCGGCAGCATAAGTTGCACCTTAATGTTGAAAAGTGCACTTTTGGTGTGGGGGCTGGTAAATTCCTAGGATATTTGATCACTAACCGGGGAATAGAGGTCAACCCCAATCAGATTAAAGCCGTGAAGCACCTCAAGTTGCCAAGCAATCCGAAAGAAGTGCAAGTATTGACCGGGATGTTAGTTGCCCTTAACCGATTCATCTCCAAATTCGCTGATCGTTGCCGACCATTCTATCAAGTTCTGAAAAAGTGGAAGGGATTTCAGTGGAATGAGGAATGTGACAAAGCTTTTCGGGATTTGAAGGATTATTTGATGTAAGTGCCTATGTTAATGGCCCCGGAGCCCGGTGAGGATTTATTCATGTACCTCTCAATGTCCGATCATGTTGTGAATGTCATGCTGCTAAGGGACCAAGGAGTGCAGCAACCTGTGTATTACATCAGTAAGATTTTGGTTGATACCGAGATAAGGTACTTACCCTTGGAGAAGCTGGTGTTAGCTCTAGTGCATGCCAAGAAAAGGTTGCCGTAATAGTTTCAAGCTCATACTGTATATGTCTTGACCGAGTATCCTTTATAGACGTTGTTGAAGAGATCAGACTTCATGAGCTGAATAGCTAAATGGGGGACCCGGCTAGGTTCCTTTGACATCCGGTACAGGCCGTGAAGCTTAGTGAAGGGCCAAGTCCTTACTAATTTCGTTGCAGAGTTCTCTCCTAAGAATGACAGGGAAATGGTTTGTCATGTAGAGAATTGCCTGTGGAAGGTATTTGTGGACGGAGCGTCAAGTGCCCTAGGGGCCGGTGCCAGGATTGTCATTATTACTCTTGAAAGAATACGGTTGAAGCATTCTTTTAGGCTGAGGTTTAGGGCCTCTAATAACGAATCCAAGTACGAGGCCTTACTCGCCAGATTGAGAGCCGTTTTGGGAATAGAAGCCCAGGATGTGGAGATATACTCAGATTCTCGGCTGGTTGTTAACCAAGTCCAGTGCAACTTCGAAGCCCGGGATTCTCGGATGAAAGCATACTTGCAGGCGGTAAAGCAAATCATGTACAAGTTTTGTATAACGAAGGTGGCCTAAGTGGGTCGGGCACAGAACAGACATACTGACTCCCTAGCTACGTTAGCATCGTTAATGACCGAGGAGGTGCCTCGATTAATCAAAGTGAAGTTTATAGCGGAGCCAAGCATTAGTGTGGCCGATAGCGTTGGTACTGCTGGGGTTGATGTTGCCATGATTTCAGCGACCGGGCTGTGTTGGATGGACTCGATTATTGACTTCTTAGCCGAGGATCGAGTTACGGATGACGAAAAGGAGGCTAACAAGATTCGTCGAGTGGTTGCTCGGTATTGGTTGTTGGCGGATTGTAAGTTATATCGGAGGTCTTTTAGGGGGCCGTATCTTTTATTCTTGCACCCCAAGAAAGTAGGTGAGCTTTTGGCCGAGATGGGGTGTGTGGCAGTCATGTAAGGGGACACTCATTAGCACACTGAGTAATGACTCGGGGATTTTAGTGGCCACAGATGCAGAAGGATGCTGCCGAGTATGCGCGTAAGTGTGAACAATGCCAAAAGCATGCTTGTTTGATCCATCAGCCAACAGGTCATCTGAATTCCGTCAGCAGCCCATAGCCATTCATACAATGGGGGCTAGATATTCTTGGCCCATTTCCTCGGGCAACAGGCAATCGCAGGTTTGTGTTAGTGGCTGTTGATTACTTCACCAAATGGGCGGAGGCCGAGGCTTTAGCTAATCCGAGATGTAGACGTTAAGAAGTTTGTGTGGAAAAATATAGTCACAAGATTTAGGGTGCCGAATTCACTGATATCTGATAATGGGCTGTAATTTGATAATAAGGCTTTTCGCGCGTTTTGTAGTGATCTTGGCATTTCCACTCCAGCGTATCCACAAAGCAATGGTCAAGCTGAAGCCACCAATAAGGCGATTGTGAATGGGTTGAAGAAAAGATTGGACGGTGCAAAAGGTAAGTGGGCTGAAGAGCTACCTAACGTTTTGTGGGCATATCGAACAACCCCTAGGAGGTTTATAGGGGAGACTTCGTTTTCCTTAACATACGGGGCAGAAGTTGTGATACCAGCCAAGGTGAATCTATGCAGTGCACGAGTTGTAGGATTTGACCCCGCCCAAAACAATGAGCTGATGATGGAACATTTGAATTGGTTGGAAGAGTGCCGAGAATCGGCAACCATATGACTGGCGGAGTACCAGCAAAAACTTGCCCGACGCTATAACCGAAATGTAAAGACGAGGAAATTTAGTGGTGGAGATTTAGTATTGAGGAAAGCCATGGGGAATATGCGAGATACAAATGCCGAGAAGTTAGCCCAGACCTAGGAAGGTCCTTACAGAATTTCTGCCATCGTAGGCGAGGGAGCATACTATTTGGAGGACATAGACGAGAAACCACTGCCCCAGCCATGGAATTTCCATAATCTTAAAAAGTTTTATCACTGATCTTCCATACATGGAAGTGTAAATTCGAATATGTATATTTTATTAGCTAATATGATGATGATACTTATTAGTGCAAGTGCATTCAATTTTATTATTACTTATTTGGTGGTGCCGACCAACAAACATAAAAGAAGTTAAAAAGACTAAGGCAGCTTGTTTTATTCTAAGGACGAAAACCTGCTTCTCGGTTCAAGTATTATCACCGAGCAGGTGGAAACCTTATACTAAAAAATATCCTAAGGGTAGAAACCTGCTTCTCGGTTCGATTATTATCATTGAGTAGGTGGAAACCTTATACTAAAAAGTATTTTAAGGACAGAAACCTGCTTCTCGATTCAATTATTATCACCGAGCAGGTGAAAACCTTATACTAAAAAATATCCTAAGGACAGAAACCTGCTTCTCGGTTCGATTATTATCACCGAGCAGATGAAAACCTTATACTAAAAAATATCCAAAGGATAAAAACCTACTTCTCGGTTCTATTATTATCACCAAGCAGGTGAAAACCTCATACTAAAAAAAGTATCCTAGGGACAGAAGCCTGGTTCTCAGGCAGGCGGAAACTTTCCACCAAAACATCACCTAAGGATGGAAGCTTGCCTTACAGTTTAATCAAAATCACCAAGCTAAAAATTGTCTAGGGACGGGGATCTACGTCTTGGCTTTCTATACCATACATCTTGCCCGAGAGAGAAAATATATGCTGAGAGGGGTTTCCAATTGCCGAGGGGCTAACTTATTCTACTCTTTAAACCAGCCCCAGACATCAAGCATGCTCGGAAGTGATCTTCCCAACCTGATCATTAGAAAGATATATATGTGCGGAAAATAGAAGAATACAGCGAGGAAGACAACATAGTATTAAGCATTCATAAATATGATTAAGGCAAGTGTTCGGTAAATAAACCTTAATCAAACGAAGTCAACACATAAAAAAGAAACCATTGTCTTGTCACCAAAACCCAGTGACCATGTAAAAGTTAAACTTGGCAAAGAAAAAATAGTTTATTCACCACAATCTAGTGACATAGGCAAATTAACTGAAAGAAAGAAACTAAGTAAAAGATAAATAAAAGTAAACGGTAGGGATCTGGTTCGGCAATTAAATCGTAAGGTCTGCAGGTTGCGTTTAGGCGATGGTCTCGGTCAACTGCTGGTTTGTTGTAGTCTGTAGAATGTCCTCATCGACCTGATCACCATCACGGGGGCTACTGGTGACTTCTATATCATCCACTCCACATGAGAGTCAATTTGCTCCACTAGCTCCCTCATACTTGGCGACTCTTCTTCGTCGATGGGCCCCAGGGGGTTTCGCACGGTAGGAGTAGGACTCGGGAAGGGGATCTGGCTGGGATCCCTTAGAGGAGAGTCCTCAAGGACCCCCAAGGCTTATAGGGTAGCTAGCCAATCCTCCTCGAAAGCTAGCCTCCAAGCCTCCTTAATGACCGGTTTCGCGGAATTCTCGGCATTAGCAAACCTTTCATTGTACCACTTGTTTTCGCAAGCCTCCAAAGCCACTCTTAGGTTAGCCAGTCCCTCGGCTTGAACAACATTCAGGCTTATTGCTTCAACCAGCTTTAAGTCTGCTTCATTTTGCTTCACCTCGAGTTCTGCGGACCTCTTCTCTGCCAACGCCTTAGCCTTCTTTGCGGCAGCAACTCTCTTCTCGGTAGCCTCGGCAACTTTTGTCTTATCCTTTGTAGTCTTAGCAGACGCCTCCCGAGCAGCCTTCTCCCAGTCAGCATCCTTGGAAAGTTCCATCAATCACCCATCAAGGATGTGAGCTAGCTAAGCAGCCTGATGGAACATCAATAATCAGTACGACAATAAAAAGAATGTATATAAGTGTTAATAGAAAATCAGGAAATGAAAGATTACTGCAATAGTATGCCACTACAGCCTCCTTCCCATGGATTCTTCTATCCCCTCCTTAAAGGTGCGCACGTCCTCGGGCAAAAGTAGGCCGTGCACCAAGCTTTGAGCAACACGCCCCCCTTCACCTTTCTCCCACACCCGTACGCTAGCAGTCGCAGGAAGAGGCTTGTTGTCCAGCTGGTAGGTGGGCTGCCATGCCAGCGCTGCTTGGGAGGAGGACGCCACGTTCGTCCCGGCTTGAGTCGGCGGCTTCTGGATGATGATACCTTTTGATGGCTGAGGGGGAGTCCTGGTTAGAGCATCATTCGGACCGGTAGGAGTTTGCTCGGCAGTACGTTGCCTTTTTCGGGTTCAGTCGGAGGGAGGAGGAGGAGGGGGAGGAGAAGGGGGTGTCTGACCACGGCCCTGAGGGGGTTGCTACTGCACGGTTTGCCTTGCGCCGGGCACAAGACTATTAATTGTCATGGTCCTTCTGGTCACCATGTCTTCACCATGGTCGGATTTGGTTTCAGAGGAGTTAATAAATTCTACAGCTACTTGCTCGGCTTCCTGAACGGAAGCCTTGGATTCAACAGAGGCCTCGGGTTAGGCGGGGGCTTCTTGAATGGGAGCCTCGATTTCAATAGGCGTGTGAGCTAGTTCTCGAAGGTGTTGGGACATACGTTCTGCCGATTCATCCCGCAAAGGTGCAAGCTCGTCCGAACAAGTATACCGCCGACCAAGGTCTCAAGCTTCACCTACTGTGAACGTTGGAGGAAGAAAATTCGCGTGCCGTATGTCGACGTAGGAGAGGAGGGGATTGTCTATCAGAAGAGTCTGCCCGAATGGTTGCCAGGAAGAATACATGGGTTCGATGCCGAGAATTAGATGGGACACTCGGAGCTGCCCGTCCCAATGAACGAATATCTTGGACCTAAGTATAAAATTTAGATCCCTTACATGAACTACCCTAAGATCCTGGGTAAACACTTTGCCGTTTGCAATGAAAAATACAATGAGTCAGTATTCAGATAAACAAAACAATCATAAATGGAAAGACAAACAAGTTAGAAATCGGTACGAACCCACTTCGCGCCATAAGAAGGGGTAAGGGATTTCATCAGAAAACCAATTGCCGTGCACCCAAATGAACTCCCCTACAGAATTCCTATTAGAGTCAAGTAGGCATGAAATTAGCCGTATCCTTATATCTCTAACCTTTAAGTAATAGTTGGTTCTCTTATTCCCACACAGACTGTACATATGGTTTATGTCGTGGTGGTCCAATTGCAAACCGAACGTTTGATTCAACCTATTGACATAACTAACTACTCGGTAAAAATTGAGGAGAAGTTGGTCGGGGCATAGTCCATAGTACCTAAGGGTATTGAGTAAAAGAGGGTCCATGGGAAACCTAACCCCACCCTCCAGAATCGCCATTAAAGGGAAAAATGCAGTATTTGCCCCTTTGTGGAGAGCAATTTCACTCTCGTGGCAGTACGCCACTTCCACATCATTAGGAATGTCGAATTTTTGCCTAAAAGTGGCTAAGGATGCCTCAGTGTTCAGAAGGAAAGCATAACCCATCTTAAAATCTAAAACTTGAAGGAAGAAACTAAAGTAAAAGAAAGAGGTAGAGAACTTACTTTGGGCTATAGGAAAGAAAGGGACTTTGGACTAATGGATAAGCGCACAAATGAATGCACGGTAGAGAGAAAACTTAGAGAATGGAGAGTGAAAAAGCAAAAGAATGATTTGGGATGGGCTATTTATAGGAACCAAACGGGAGTGAGCAACATTTAATCAGCAATAATGAGGCTTAATTAGCAATAATGAAACAAAAAACCTTACGGATACCAATGCCGACTGGCACACGCGTCACCTTGGTTCACGAACCATCAAGAAATGATGACGGCTGAACCAAGCGGCCAGATGTAACATGCCTTTTGAAAGCACATTAATAGGTTTCTGAAATCGCTCAAATATCCACCCCTTGAGCTTCTCGGATAGCGAGTGCCTTTTGGGTTCCTTGATTCTTCCTGAGGGCAAGGCATGAATCAAGGGGGGGCTAATGTATGGCACTGTGGTACTTAGACCCATTTGGGCCTTGGGTTCTGACTCAACGGTGTGTCCCATGGCCGAATCTCTTTCTACCCATAACCCCAGTCTGAACCCACAAAAGCCATGGACCCAAGTTTCATACTGCTCAAAAGCCTGAAGAGTAGACAATTTACATTAGCACGCACCTCGTTTTGCCACCAAGGCCTTGCTCGGTGAACCATTCCCGAGCAAGAAGAAAGGTGTTCGGATACACCATCCCTTGTATGCCCGGCAGTGCCTTGGGGAATATCACTGCCAAGCATATCTACTTGAGTGGGAACCAGTTCCAAGGCCACTCTCACCACACCCCACTCCTACCTAAACACCCACTTACGATTAACAATATTGGACCTCCTAATGCACTAACTTTGAAAGCAATTATAATCTCTCCACTAACACTTGGCTATGAATATGAGAAGCTAAAGGAGGAAAGGGGATTGGAAAGGCTTGCAAAGAAACAAAGAATAGAGTGAGGTGAGTAACCCAGAGTGAGAGAGAGATAGTTTCGGTGAGTCTCTGTGTTGAGAACAACTCAACGTAGGAAATCCAAGCCCACTTTACAAATAGATTGTGAGTTCGAGTGAGGCCCAGCCCAATAGCCTCATTTTTGGCGTGCACATATACCATTTATTCCATGAGGATTGTCATTATTATCAAGTCAAGACACTAATTGATTTTTTTATTGTAGATGAAGTTTGAATCTCAGATCTCTCATTTAACGATAAAAGACTTTACCATTTTTATTCATATGATTAAAACTTTATTATTATTATTTTTGGATAGATATGATAAAGTTTTAACCTATTGTGTTCATTCCATGATAATTGCTCTTATTATCATCCTAAGACATCGATCAATTTTTTGGTATAGGCAGAATTCAAATCCCAGATCTCTAATTCGACGACAAAAGACTTTACCACTTTTATTCATATGATTAAGACTTTATTACTAAATTGTTTTAAAAAATTAAAAGAAATTTCAGTATCTAATGTAAAATTACTTTAATGTTTACCAGAATTTTAAGTTTTGGGGAAAAAATCTCGTCTTATATAGACTTCCATCATATAAATTAAATTCATTTTTCTTTAATTAACTATTTTGTTGTTTAATTCGGATAGTGTTTGTAAAGTCTTTTCTTTATTTTAAATATTATTTTTTATTAAACTATACATTGCAGAGAAAAACAAATAATCTATAATCTATAATATTTATATTTATAAACAAAAGACGTTTGACTTTTATTTGACTTTATAATATTTTGCCACAAAAATTTTTGAGATCTCATAATTTTACACATAATAATTTGATTATATATATACATATATACATACATATATACATATATATATATATATATATATATTATAATTGACTTAGATTCTATTAAACCATCCATTAGAATATTGTCATATTATATTATATTTAAATGGAATAATTGATAGTTCCATATACAAATATGATCATAGTATTCTTCCAAAAAAAAAAAATATGATCATAGTAAATGCCTATTAATAATTGGCATAATTATAAATTTAATATGTAAGGTAAAAAAATTATTTATATATATATATATTAAAATTTTTTTAATATATATATTTTCTTAAACTTTCCTGTGTATTGAGCAGATTACTATTTAATTAAAATTAAAAATTAAAATTTTGATTCTTGAGTTAAAGAAGTTCTTAGAATTTAGAACCTCATTTTGTGATCCACCAAAGCATACTAATTTATTCTATTTTGGTAATATGTACTCTTTAATTCTAAATGTTTAGGGAAAATTTTATTTTGATTTTTACAAAATTAATTCTGTTAATTTAGTCATTTCTAATGTCTACTCATGGAAAATTAATTGTATTAATATGCTAAATCTTAGTCCAAAATAAAACTAATTTTAAAATTTAAGAATACACAAAAATTCAGTTGGTATCTTGAAATAGTCATAAAGAATAATTATTATAGAGCGAATTTCATAAAATTTAGAATCCTTTTGTGTTATTATTATTATTATTTTAAAAAGAAGCTTTTTGGCTTCTATTCTTTGTGGAGCAACTTGATTAAATTTTAAAATTTCTTATATGATTTGGTAAAACTTATTCTATGAGGTATAGGCCATCACCTAATTAAAGTAAGGGAAAAGTTAACAAATGCCTTAAGGACATTGGTTTATGATAAAGCATTTTTAAAAACATTTTATTAGGAAAAAAAAAAAAACAATAGATTTTTTTGACATTTTTTTATATTTCCTATAAAAGTAATATAAAATTTTTCTTAAAATGGTCTATTAACAAATGTCCCAAGAGCACTTGTATTGTTAAAGCAATCCTTTGTGACTTCACTACAAAATGGTTGGGAAGGGGGAATAATTGAGCTTGATTTTTTGTTTTTTTTGTTTTTTTTTTGGTTTATACCAAAAAAATAACATTTTAAATTTTCTTTGAATTGACTAGGATTTTTATTAATAATAAAAATTGAGTTTGTAAAAAAAACTGCCCAATATAAGCTACCCTAATCGCAACTTTAATGTGAGGGTGTAAATCATCTCAAGAGAACAATCTCGTTCACTCTTCAATCTCCATCGGTGCAACTAATGTTGGTATTAAATTAAGATTTTCTAAGTTGCCACAAATGTGACAAGTGGCAAATCAGAGAGGTTACACTTGTCAAGGAACCTGAATATGGAAAGCAATATGGGAAGTAGATGTGGCAGTTCCGATAGTAGATATTAGTGCATTCAATGAAGATAAGTGACACCTCTTCTCAAAAAAAAAAAAAAAAAAAGTGACATCAAAGAAGTTACAAACAACATTAAACACAATAACAATTGTCATTTGGTATTAAAAAAAAAAAAAAAAAAAATTATTGTCATGCAAGCTCAAGAAGAGAAAGACACGTGTGAGTTACTACTGTTAGAACCATCGAATACCTTAAGTATAAATAGAGGACTCATTCTCAAAAAAATGAAACTACTTTCCACTGATAAATTTGTTCATATTCATTGCCTTGTAATTAATAATTATAGTTTCTTTGGAAGTTCTCTTAGTTTATAGGGTTTTAGAAGATGTTTATGCTAGTAAGTTCATTTCCCTGTAACTTGTCACTTTGTTTAATCTTGTTTATACAAGATTTAAGTTAATCGTTGTTAATTCTATTTTGATCTGGAATGCATTGTCGATCCTTGATATGATTTGATGTTTTATTTTTTTAGGCTTCGGTCTAATTATTGCTTATATACTGTTTAGGCATTAAATTGATTTACCTGTTGTGGTACTTAGGGTTTGTTTGGATACCGTTTATTACTGAAAACTAAAAACTGAAAATATTGTAGTAAAATAATTTTTAAATGTGTGAATAATACTGTGGGACTCAGTTTTAAAGTTAAATTTACATTTTTCTCAAGTTGCGGGTCCCATAAATAGTACCCATAGACCCACAAAATTGAAATGCAGACGCACTGGATAGCACAAAATGTGCTATCTAAACTCACACTTAGTATAACTCGAATTATGTCGCTCCCGGGTACTGATAGCATTAAATCTCACTTAAGTTTAGGTCTGGTACTTTTTTTTATGTGTGGGTAAAATAATAGTTCGTGCTTGTTATTTTAGAATTTATTTGCTTTTCATAGCTCATTGTTACTAGAGTTTAGAATCTAAAGTCCTCTTTATTGAGGTAGTATTGAACCTCATTCCCTTAAATACGAAGTCAAATAATTTATCAAAGTTCATAATCAATCAAATCGAAACTTGACGAACCACAGACATTGAACCACCTTTTTTTTTTTTTTTAGGAGAAATACATTGAACCACCTATAATCACATCGAACTTATTAAAATTAAATTCTCAAACAACTATTTAGCAAAAAGTTAATAATTCTTTTATACCATGATTCGAGGTATAACTTTTTTGGGTTTGGCTTACCTCAAATACTTTTTTAATTGAATTTTTTTTTTTTTAATGAGAAACTGTCACATCACCTACTAACTAAATAAAATGTGGAGATTAAAGTCTATCACCACTTGTTATTATGCATTTAAAACAAAATGAGACCTCCAGTTAAAAAAGTACTGAAGGTAAATCAAACCCAACTTTTTTTATATACTTCAACACATTATATATAAGGGAAGTGTGCTAGTGGTGCATGATAAGATCATATTCCTTGTTGCTTTATAGGTGAGGTGCTAGTTATTTTATCCTGATCATGTATAAGATCATATTAGTAGGGATTTGAATTTAGTGCAATTATTGCACCATGTAATTATTGTTTGGTGTGATGTAAAAGTTTAAAAAGTAAAAATTTTACGGTTGAAAAGTTTAAAAATATTCTGATCCAATGACTAAGATTAAAAGTGAAAATTTTTGAACTTTTAATCTGAGTTATTGATTTACCATGCAAACTAGCCCTAGCTATTACAACGGATCTGAATTCATATCACTAACCATTTCCTTTACAGGTGAACCTGCAAAAGATCATATTCTTATATCAATCTCCTTAATTATTTTTTTTTGACAATTTTTTTTTGCTAATTAATAATATGTTCCTTTTTCAAAAATTTATAGCTGTTCAAAACATAAGACCTCTACTGTTGAACGTGCTAGCGATGCATAAGATTTTTTTTTTTTTTTTTTTTTTTGGGGGTTCATAAGATCATATTAAGACTAATGGAATTAATGTGTTTGGTCACTTTCTTAATAATTTTTTCAAGAAGTAACCAATGACAGTGATATACTAGGGTGATCTCTAATCGTATTGGGTTACTTTCCCAACTAAGAAACAGACATAATGGCTTGTTGAGTGGCACTTTTGAAAAGTTATGGTCAACATTCAAACTATAACTGTTGAAAATACAGGCGTAGCTCAACAATTATGCATACATTCATGAAATGACATTAATGTTGTGACACTTCATATTAAACTTTATATTCGTAAGATGTGTAAATGATAATCAGATAGAGAAGGATTCCAATTCTCATAATTTAGTGTTTGATCAAATTGACAACTTTTGGCTGAATGCTTATGTTTAATTATTATTATTATTATTATTGCATATTAATCTAAACTGTACTTGCATGGAAGAATTTCTGGAATATGGAACCTGCTTCGAAGTTAATTCGTTTTGCAAAGGATATGCTATAAGCTCAAATCTCACATGTATTTCCCTCAAAGAATGAGAATGTTCTTTGGATAATGGAGAATAAACTGCTCAGCTATATATAAAATGAAAAAATAAAATAAAAATAAAATAAAAAACTTCTCCTTCTTTTTTGGTTGACCTTTTATTTTATTTTTGAAGAAAAAAAGAAAAAGAAGAAAAGAACTCAAATCTCACATGTAATTCCCTTAAAGAATGAGAATGTTTTTTGAATAATGGAGAATAAACTGCTCAGCTATATATAAAACTAGTCGCTAACCCGTGCGATGCACGGGATAGTTAAACAAAATTTATACACATTCACTTTTATTGGTACAATCATTTGAAAATAATTCTAACTAATACCCAAATGTAAGAGACGCATTGACTTACTATTTAAAGTAGCATTCTGAAGAATTTACACATATTGTGTAACTGAGCCTTAATTTCTCATCAATAATAAAAATATGGAAATTCAGAACATGGAAAGAAAATAAAATTACAACAATTAATTCCATTAACTTTCATGCTATACTTTGTAATTGTACGGAATTAAGTCAACTCAATTTAAGTAGTTGTAATAAAATTGGCTTCTACTATTCTCTATTCTATAGAGATATGAACATATTGGATTTCTTAAACAATTACCGGTATTGCAATAAAATGATTTATTATTGAAAATAAGAAACAAAGAAAATATGTCTATAGTTTAAGAAACACAATATAATAAAATTAAAGAGATAAAATTTTCGGAGGACAAAATATTATAGATAATTTTAAAAACAGATTATACACTTAAAAGGGTTAGTAATTTATAGCACTTACCCCCCACTATTAGTATACAGACACCAAGTGCGGTCGTCGTAACCCTTTGAAAGAACCTTCCCCAATTGGATCCTATCAAAAAAAAAAAAAAAACACCCAATTAACAAAATTGATCCAAAAGGGTCTAAAAAGCACACAAAATCAATTCAAAAAACAAAAATATGAGACAAAGTAATTACTTTCCGCTGCCAATGAAATCGTCTTTTGTATTGCTGTTCCAAACTGCAACACTTATCTCTCTAAGGCCTTCAATTAACGAAAACACAAATTTCTCTTGGAATACCGGAGTATTATGACCATATATACACACACACACACAAAACAAAATCAGCATAACTCACTATAACTCTATAGAAGCCTAAAAAATAGAAAGAGAAATTAAAGGGGTTGAATTTGATATTTACGTTTGGAGAGGGAGAGTTTGCAGAAACTGTGGCTTTATATTTCTTAACTTGAGAGAGGGAGTAAGGTGGCTAGGGTTTTGAGAGTAAGGTTGCTAGGGTTTTGAGGTGTTATAATGTTTTTGTTTTTATTTTTTATTTTTTAAATATTGTGCTGACGTGGAAAATTGTGGTGCTAGCAGAGGTTTCGGTTTTATATATATATATATAGATGAAAAAAGAAAAAAAAAAAATACTTCTCCTTCTTTTTTGGTTGACCCTTTTATTTTATTTTATTTTTGAAGGAAAAAAGAAGAAAAGAAGAAAAGAAATTGACCTTTTCTTTTCAAAGCATCACTGTAGCTTTGTTTATAATAAATGAACGAAGGTCCAGAATCTGTTCTTCGTTACCAAAGATATATATCTTGATAATCCCCTTTAACTGCCATTAATAATGTTTACTATAAATTAATTTAGAGATACCTGCTAAATGGTTTATCAATTAATAAATAAACGAAAAGGAATATTACTCCCATCTAATTTTCTTGTTTGAAGCATCAGGTAACATTGGGTATACTTTATGTTCACGATAAACAGATAAACGTTTTGCAGCCCAAGCCCAAGATGTATGGGATCTTGAACCTGTGAGCCCTGTACAATAAATTTGTAAAGAATGGGTCGAATAGCTAGGACTCAGTGCATGGATAACAGTTAATATGGTGTTCATGACAGTCAAACAAAGATGAACTGAGTTTATCTAGGAAGGTTGGTCCTCGGCACAATCCGATGAGCTTTTTCTAGTATACATTGAGTGGTAGGGGTTCCAGCGTCCCTCCTTAATTGCCTCTCATCACCCTCCTTTTGTATTAGTTTCCTTCTTTTCGATTCAGATTCATAGTGCTGATACTTGTCCCATCAGCTCCTTCTCAAAGTTGTTGGGAGTGGTTGTAAAGGCAAAAAAGCATGGCTCTGTCAGGTATAGAACACTGAATGCAATAATGACAGCTTTCCCTTAGATATTTCCATTCTTTCCGTTGTCCTTTACTGTCTTAGTACTTTTCCTATTCCAAGGAATGACCTGGATTGCCACTCTCACTGATAGGCCGTTCCCTTTATCCTCGGCCATACCTGGCCGAGGAGGGGTTCTTCCTTGGTATGGGCTTCCTGGTCTGTTACCCCCCACGCAAACACTTCAAACAAATGTTAAAGAAAAATGCAACATATACTCTCTCTCTCTCTCTCTCTCTCTCTCTCTCTCTCTCTCTCTCTCTCTCTCTCTCTCTATATATATATATATATATATATATATATGTGTGTGCACGCGTGCGCAATGACTTTTTGTTTCAATATTTAAAAATTTTGATTTTACGTTTTTTCATAAAATACTTATTTCTAATATATCATGTTTACTTTTCATGCAACCATTTTAAAAATCCTATAGAAAATTAAGAACCACTTGATTTGAATACATTATTTAATAAAATTTTCATTAACATATACAGATGCATTAAATTTTTATAGGCTAAATTAAAATTACATCCTCTAATTTTGCTTAAAATTCAATTTAGTTCTATAATTTTAATTTTGTTCAATTTAATCCTTTAACTTTTAATTTTATTCATTCCCATTAGATGATCACTATTCAATGCCTAAAACCACGAATTTTGTCTTAAAATTTCTTGCACTATAAAAATTCATAAAATTAATAAAATTTTTATTTTTTTAAAATATAATTAAATTATTAAATTCATAAAAAAATTTATTTATTTTTTGTAATTTTTAAAATATTTTTGTGAGTGCCCAAGGATCAAGGATGGAGTTGAAGAGTTGCAGTATAAGTATGGGAATGCTGCAGTCCACGGGCTCGAGGAGGGAAGTCACCCAAGGAGAGGAAGGGATGAGTCAAAGGACTCTGAGGCATTCTAGGTGGAAAGAAGGATGTGAAGAGAGAGAATCAGTGATCATAGGAGAAGTTTCTAGTTTGGAGTAGCTTGTTGACTCCGCATTAAATGATGGGCAACAGCTTTATCAGCTGCATTGATAAGGAAGTGACTTGAACAGTGTAAGTCACAACTAAACAGATTCCTTCTGTCACCTTCTTCAAATGTAAAAAAAGACAAGTGTTATGAGAGAAGGCTTGTTAGGTAAGGATGGATGGTTGAGATATGAGAGAAGGAGAAGTATAAAAGAAAAGGAGGGTTTACAGAGAAAAAAGAGAGACATAAGTACCAAGATATAGAGAAGAAACGAGAAGAACACTTAGAGAAAAGAGAGTGAACAGTAACATTTCTTATGTAAATGTGATCTCCTCGGGCCAGCTTGTATTGAGAAATTGGTTGATCCATACAATAATATCTGTCTTTTCTTACTTATTTTTCTTCTTTGGCTGAACCCCCATTTAGTTGTTTGTTTCCCTCTCTTACAAATTTATTGTTTTAGGCCACGGTTAGACTGATCCAGCCACTATTTTAAGTGGGGCTTGGGCTGCTAGTTTTTCAAGTCCCTACAATTTTGAATTTTGAATTATAAACCATAAATGGAAACTTATATGGATAAATATAAATAAATAAAAGGAGCAACTTATAATTTATCATTTCTAAATCTCTATTGAATTTAAAACATAATTTCTATGACAAATATATATTTAAACATATTCATGAAATTTTAAGATATAAAATTAAGTTGGCTCTATACAAGTGAAGAGGTTCAAAAATCATTTAATTACATATTTTTAAAGTTTTATTCTGATACACAATGAGTTACTAATTATTTTATCAAGAAAACTAAAGAGAGGATATTAGAAACCTCTAAAATGTTCTCATGAATTCAACTAATATTTGGAGTACGAATTTTAAATTATATTCTAACATAAACATATATCTAGACATAATATTTAAATGAATCATATTCTCATTGGAAAAGAATTTTTATTATGTTGGATACTTATTATAGATTGAAGGAAAAATTTGTTATGTTTTTACCCGTTCTTCTAGCAATATATGTGTGGAAATATGTTTTAGATAGTTTTGGATATATGTTTGTACTCGTTATAGTTGTATATATGAATAGGCAAATAAAAGAAGGGGGGGGGGGGGGTGTGTAAGCAATCATACCAAAGAATTTTCCACATAACAGGTCACCAATATTCTTGAAGTTGAAGGAAAAGTAACAAGTATAGAATTTTCCAAATCATAAAGTTTGTGAACCCAGTGGTTCAATTGCTTCCCACTATTTTATGTTGTCTAATTGAAGCAGAAAACTGCCCACAATATTTTGAAAAAAAAAAAAAAGAATCCACATATTAGTAATAAGGTTTAATTCATTTCCGCTCTATTTTTCATCTATCTCAATTCAAAATTTTTTGAATTCAAAAATCATTTTTGTTTGGAACAAATCCTAACATAATTATTGAGAGAGAGAGAGAGAGAGAGAATTGTTTCTGGAACGAATAGTATAATTGCACCCCACGAGGGTAGATTAACAGTATGATTGCACCCTATGAATAGTAATTTTGCTTACATTTTAACTGCTTTACCACTACGTTTTGGATTTTTAATATTTGTATTGTATCATATTATTGATCACTTTATCTACTAATCAAATTAAGTAATTCACTGCTCATTAATGGATTTCAAACCAAGTCCATCTCATAAAACAAATTAGACCAGGGCACTTCATATCCTACACTACGCGAAATGATAAGCTAACGAACGACACTATATTTCATTGTTGCAACTATCTAATTAAAGGTGCCATTTTCAAATTTTTGGAAAAATAATAATCAAACAACATCTTCAACTGAAAGCTTAATCTTTCTATTCATTGCAATGCTCTAATAATTTACGAGTACCTTGTTAAACATATTTATATACATATAAAATCCTAACTAAGTTTATAAATTTATAAGAAAAAATATTTATTTATATGAACAGTACTTCATACTATATTTTGATTCAAACTGCACCCCTTCATAGATGGTAGATCCAAAGTTATATGGAGTATAGATGTAAAAAATGATTTTCGCCCTCCAAAACTATCCTATAAACATATTTCCAGACATATATGCAACTAAAAAATTTTGTTGTTTTTTGTTTTTATTCTCTAATAAGAATCCAAGATTATGAAATTTCTTTTCAAATGAGAATATTATTTATTCACATATTATGTCTAAATATATGTTTATGTTAGATATTATGTTTTGAATTCAATAGAGATTTACAAATAATAAAGTGTGGGTTGTTAATTTATTTACTTAAATTTATCCATATAAGTATACATTTTTGGAGTATAATTTAAAATTCATACATTTTAGTATTTTAGCTTAAATAATTACTTAACTTGTATGCTAGATTTGCGTTCATTGGCATACTTAATAAATATAACTAGTCGCTAACTCGTGCGATGCACGGGATAATTAAACAAAATTTATACACATTCACTTTTATTGATACAATCATTTGAAAATAATTCTAACTAATACCCAAATGTAAGAAACACATTGACTTACTATTTAAAGTAGCCTTCTGAAGAATTTACACATATTGTGCAACTGAGTTTCAATTTCTCATCAACAATAAAAACATGGAAATTCAAAACATGGAAAGAAAATAAAAATTACAACAATTAATTCTATTATCTTTCATACTATACATTGTAATTATATGGAATTAAGTCAACTCAATTTAAGTAGTTGTAATAAAATTGGCTTCTACTATTCTCTATTCTATAGAGATATGAACATATTGGATTTTTCAAACAATTACCGGTATTGCAATAAAATGATTTATTATTGAAAATAAGAAACAAATAAAATTTGTCTATAGCTTAAGAAACACAATATACTAAAATTAAAGAGATAAAATTTTTGGAGGACAAAATATTATAGATAATTTTAGAAACAGATTATACACTTAAAAGGGTTAGTAATTTATAGCACTTACCCCTCACTATTAGTATACAAACACCAAGTGCAGTCGTTGTAACCCTTTGAAAGAACCTTCCCCGATTGGACCCTATCAAAAAAAAAAAAAAAAACACCCAATTAACAAAATTGATCCAAAAGGGTCTAAAAAGCACACAAAATCAATTCAAAAAACAAAAATATGAGACAAAGTAATTACTTTCCGCTGCCAATGAAATCGTCTTTTGTATTGATATTCCAAACTGCAACACTTATCTCTCTAAGGCCTTCAATTAACGAAAACACAAACTTCTCTTAGAATACCAGAGTATTATGACCATCTATACACACACACACACACAAAACAAAATCAGCATAACTCACTATAACTCTATAGAAGCCTCAAAAATATAAAGAGAAATTAAAGGGGTTGAATTTGATATATACGTTTGAAGAGAGAGAGTTTGCAAAAACTGTGGCTTTATATTTCTTAACTTGAGAGAGGGGTAAGGTTGCTAGGGTTTTGAGGTGTTATAATGTTTTTATTTTTATTTTTTATTTTTTAAATATTATGCTGACGTGGAAAATTGTGGTGCCAGCAGAGGCTTCGGTTATATATATATATATATATAGAGATGAATTTGTCTTTTCATTGCCCTTCCATCCACATACTTTTTCGAACTTGTAAACATTGTGGATAATCTTGGACTCCGACAATCAAATAGTCGGTAGATGGCATTGATTAATGCATCTTCGAAATTTATTCGGTTATCAATAGTCAATACCAATATAGGAGTTTGCCCGTTTACAGATTTAGCACAGAAGAAGGTGACATTGACTATGGATTCGAACATATTACCTTTGTTTTGAGTAACATTGGATTATTTTTGCTATATTGATCTTCAACAATGATGTTGAGCTTGGAGGTTTCCATTTTTCGGTCCATACTAGGCTGAGCAAGAGTTGCTATACAAACTTTGAGGAACTCGGAGTATAACTAATTGTGTCTTGTTTCCGAATAGCCATGCTCTGTCATAGGTGCTTCCATGCTTATATCTTCAGTATAAATCTTGTAAATATTTATGCTCCATTTACTCATAAGCCTTATTCATGTCTAGCTAAATTAAAAGCCACATGAGCCTTATTCATGTCTAGCTAAATTAAAAGCCACATGACGACTGTTTCCTCGCTGATTGGTCTTCATGTAGTGTAACATCTCAAATGCCACTAATATATTATCTATGATTAGTAGACCGGGGACAAAGGTACTCTGTCAGTCAAAGTTGAAGGACTTCAGTATTTGCCAAAGTTTGTTAGTAAGAACTTTAGAGACTGCCTTGTAAATCACATTACTTAGATTTATAGAGTGAAAATGGGTCATGAGTTCAGGATTTTTCCTCCTGGGAAATAATACATTATGGGTATAATTTATGCTTTGTAAAATGCTACTTGAAGTTAGGGTTGTCCATGGGTTGGGCAGGTTGGGTTTGTGCCTGGCCCGCAACCGACCCATAACAAATAGGGTGGCCAGCTTCCCAACCCGCAATCGACCCATATGAGGGTTGGGTTTCACGAGTCGATTTTTCATTGGATGGGCATCAGTTTTAGGTGAAGTCAAAAATCGATGGAAACCATCGAAAAAGGCCGAAAAGTGGTGAGATTTCACCCGATCTGTCCGAAATCTAGTCTTGGATTTGGCGGAGGTTTCATCAGATCCGTTGATTTTTCCGCCAAATCATGCCAAGAATCGTCGGATCTGGTGTATCTTTGTCGGATTTGACTATTTTGGTCACCAAAATCCTTCAAATCAAGCTGAAAAACTCGCCAGGAAGCTTGAGAGTTCGCCATAATCTAATGGTCTTCAGGTGGGTTGGGTTTCATAGGTTTTGAAGGAGGGGACTCACAATTGACTCGTCGGAGTGGGGTTTTGGAGCTCAAGACCTGTGTCCCACCATTGGAGCTATCAGATCAAGTGGCGGTGGGTCGGGTATGGGCGGGTAGATTGGACAACCTTACTTGAAGTAATGCAATACAACACACCCTTGTTTTTATTTATTTAATATAAACAATCCAACACAGCCTTGATAACATTGTTTCCTACTATATGCTAGTAATGTTGGAAAAATAATGTATTTAAAACTCATTTATAATTTAGATGGGTGTGTGACGGGGAGGATTGCTCCATTACGAATCTATAATATATATATATATATATATATAACTTAGAAAAAATCCAATTAGATTTTAATTGGATTTTCAATTTTACGCCAAGTATTCCATTTAATTTTAATTTTGTGTCAAGTGAATTATCTATATATATATATTAATAGATAAAACCAAGAGAAAGTTCAATTAGAATCCAATTTTGTGTCATGTATTTACACCATAATTATCCACTTAAGTTTGTATCATGTATAAATTAAGGGTTTTTTTTTTTTTTTTTTTTTTGTGCCAAGTGAATTAATAAGTGCAAAATACTAAGAATCTAATATTAATGAACTATAAAATTTATAAAATAAAATAAAAAACCAATCACATATGATTAATAAAAACCACTACCCAACAAAGATCACCACACGTTCTACCTTATTAAAAATTAGAAAAAAAAAATGATCATAATAGTATTAAATTTAGATAAGAATTTTAATATGTGACTAATTATGTTTACTTTTTCAAAAAAAATAATTTGACTAATTATTTATAATTTTATGAAAAAAATTGTGTTTAATTTTTTTTTTCACAAAAATTGTGTTTAATTTTAAATGTATCCATACGTATGCATGTGTTACATGTTATTTTTTTTTTAAAAAAAATAATAATTTGACTAATTATTTATATTTTTATAATAAAAATTGAGTTTAATTTTAAATGCATCCATGCATTTGCATAGATTACATGCTAGTCTATATATAAAATAATAGGTGAAGCAGAGAGAGTGTGAAATTGAATTCTAAATTAGAACTCTAATTTTGTACCATGTGTCTAGAATTTGAAATTGAAATTGAATTTTGCATCATGTGGCTAAATGTATGTGGGCTCATTCTCATTAAAACCACTTCTATGTATCGGGTCAAGTGAGTTACTGTGCTAATTAAGTTTTTTCTTGATTTTGTAGTCAAACACGAAAACCAAAGAGATTAATATCGGTGATAAGAACTTGGTTTGGGTACATTGCATAATTTCCAAAAAGATAGCAAAGCCAAAGTTTGCATCTTTGTTATAAATTGCTTACAAAGTTTGCATCTTTACATTTGCACTGAGTTTCGGATTAAAGTGCTTTCTTCTTGGTTCTGACATTGAGTTTTGTTTACTATTCACTTACAAAGTTTGCATCTTTACATTTGTTATAAATTGCTAATATGTGATTAGATGCACATTATGCCTAAAATTCACTATCCTTATATTTGGCTTTTTGTTCAGGTTTGGCACCTATAAAATGAAGAAAGCACTGCTGTGGACCGATGGATGATACTTTTTGCAGGCTGCAAAGGAACTTAGTGATCAATGGAATCTCACGCGAATTGGAGAGGACCCGGCTGTAGATGTCTGGATGGCAGATGTGAGTCACTATGTTTTTAAAATTTTCAGTGAAGGTAAAGGTTATGAACAATGTAAATTTTCCGGAGAGAGATTTATTATTCTATATTTACTCAAGTTTGGTCGCCTTCTTGGAGTGGATCACTCCACCCTGTCTTTCTATTAGAATTTTTTATTCAGATTGTTACAATTTAATTTGAAATTTAATTTGAATTTTCCTATTGTTGTTACTATCATATATTATCATTCCAATTGTTCAATTAGAATCTGAAATTGGAGTCCAATTTTACTATAGACGTGTACAATCTAATTATTTTTAATTTTGCTGTCATGTGCAGAAGCCAATGAGATGAAATTAATAACACATTAAACACTCATGCTTTGGGAATCAGTAGTACCAATCTAAATCCATTGGACCTGCTTCGTGATAATACAACTATGAAGGATGTATAAAAACACGCACAAACCCCTCTCTCTATAAAAAGAGATTGGAGAGAATTTCTTTTATCAGCCATGGAACTTCAGAGGTTTTTTCTTCACACAAATGCCCATCATGTTACAAAATGACCCATCGTAAAACTACAAAATGAGTACAACTCTGAGGGTTTTTTTTTTTAATTTAAAATTTTTTAAGCTTCGAAAATTTCAATCACCAATAGAGATTGAAGATTCAAAAGGTGAATGGATCTTTTGGATAAACATTGTCACCAAGGTTCATCTTTCTGTGTAAAATATATATACTGCTAAGTTTTGTTAATAAAATTTTTTTGTTAATAATATGAATTTAGACTTAACTGAGCTTTTTAAACATGAATAAACTCATGATTAATAATATATCCATTCCCGTGCGGTAGCACGGGGCTACATACTAGTTAAGTGTAAAAGTCAAAGAGTCCAAATCCAATTAGATTCTAAATTGGATTTCAATTGAAGTCCAATTGTTCGCCACATGTCTATCTATTTTTTAAATTTTTGTGGCAAGTGAATTATTGGGTACAAAAACCGAAAAGTCTAAATCTAATTAAATTCTAAATTTTATATATATATATATATATATTTATAATTAATGAGAAACCATTACATATTTTAAAAATGTATGGTTTAAAAAAAGTGTAAGCTAATGCAATATATAACTAGCTTGTAACCCCATGCATATGCATGGATATACTTAATATATATAAATATATATATATATATATATATATATTAAGATGCATAGTATAATTTGTACATATATAATTTAAATATTATTGATACTCATTCTTATATATATTTTTAACTCTTCAAAAAGTCTTGTAAGAATATTATTAGATAGAAAATGTAAATTGTCCATTTTTTAAAATTTTTTTATGTTCATTAATTTTAGACTCTTTGGTGTTTGTACACAATAACTCACTTGGATGGATATTTATGATGTAATTGCACATTTGACTCCAAAATTAAAAAATAAAACTCTTTCTAAAAATAAATAATTTAGGATACATAGCGCAAATTTGGACTTCAATTGTAGAATCTAATTGGATTTTCTCTAAACTTTACCTATTAATATATATATATATATATATATATATTTGAACATTTTCTCAAAAAAATGTATAATTTGAATTGTATAATTGTGATTATTTTTAATTGTATTCATGCATATGCATGAGACTACACACTAATATTAAGATAATTAATAAATTTAGAGATACAAAAATTTTACAATTTTGTTCACAAGTATTATAAAATTAGCACATTATGATTTCTAAAAGAAGAAATTAAATAGTAGATTTCTAAAAAGACAAACTCACCATCATCTTACCTATATTAAAGCCAAGAACCTGATTCTAAAATAAAATAAAGTAAAAAAAAAAAAAAAAAAAAAAAAAAACTTGTAACTTAATTGGTTGACATATCTCTTGATGTTTTCAAAACATCTAAGGTTCGAATTCTCTCCCCTCGTTGTACCTATTGTGAAAGTTCAAATAGTGTAAAAACACTCTTGAATGTTTAGACCCCCAATTTACAAATTAACCAATTCAAGTTTTATGTCAAACAACTAGTGTGCGGAAAATGAACAAAAGCTATAAAACAGAATTGGAAAACAATTTAAGCCAATTTAAAATCACAACCCACAGCAGATAATAAAAGGCAAAGATAAAAGAGAAGAAAGATGCAAACCCAAGGACAACACGCGATGTGTTATCGAAGAGGAAATCGAAGCTCTCGGCGTAAAACCTCTCCGCTGCCCTCCAAGCGGTAAGTAATCCACTAAAAAATATAGTTGGGATACATGGACAGCAATAGACCCTCCAAGCCTAATCTACCCAGTGCACCTAAGCTCTCCAAGCTTCTTGCTCCAACGAGGTTGCGTCGAACCTATTTCTTTTCTAACTTCCCGGATTTCGCTACTTGACCATAGCATCAACCAATGTAAATTGGTTCATTCCTAACTGCTTTCCAAAACACCAAATAGCCCTCTCACAGTAATGGATATGGTGAGAAAAGGTTTTGGTAAAATGCCTCTCAAGGGTTTAACAATGGAGAGGAAGAGAGTTGAGGAATTTGAAGAGACTCTTATGTAAAGATTGTAGATGAATCAATCTTGTTTTACTCTAGGGTTTCTCTCTCAAAATTCTCTTTGGAAGCACTCCTTCTTTTGTGGGTATAAGGGGTATTTATACTAGGGTGAGAAAAGAATGTGAAACGTCAGGCTTTTTAAAACAGGGGTGGCTTGTAGCTTGGTCTCGCGGCTTGATTGAGTCGCGAGATCCAGCCGCGAGATAACAGAATGGTCAGTTGTCCTATTTTGTCCTGTAGTGCTCCAGCTAGCATGACGCTTCAACTTTTGGCATGCTTGACACGTGTGCTGCTTCTGGCGGCTTGTAGCAGCAATCCAGCCGCGAGATCTAGCCACGAGACTCTGTTTTCTTGTACACTCTTGAGCATTTAACACTCTATCTCACTCACTACCCTTACAACAAACCCACCTAAATACAGGGTTACTAATTGCTAAAATACAAGCAAATTTGGCACGGAATAAAGCTAACAAGATGGTTGATTAAATTCAACCTGACATATTGAATTATTAAAAAAAAAAAAAAAAAAAAACTATAGTGAGCCAAACTCACACTTTTAGTACTTGAAAGTCGTGACTTCAAGTTATAATTTCACCATCTTTTTTTTTTGGATAAACATAAACACTTCTAACTCCTCTATTAGATTATATGCAAATGTAAATGGTTATAGAGGCAGAGGAATAGGATAGCACAGACCCCGCAAAAGCCTCTGTTCAAGAGGAGGAAAGGTTTCAAATGAGCTCACCTTTTTCATGGAGAAAAAATAGGAAATCCCTTCTCCTAACAAATTTTGCAGAATCGTTGAGAGAGGAATAGGATAGCACTAACCCCACAAAAGCCTCTGTTCATGGCCATCAAGGGTCAATCTACAACTTAGCAGTTTTTTTTTTTTTTTTTTTAGTTGGATTTTTGGCATTTTGGGTAGTTTGAATTTCTGGGTTTACAATTTTTGTTTTGGGTAGTTTGAAATTATCTATCTTACACTAAAAAAATTCTATCCATTACAATAGAAAGTTTACATGCCCTTGATAAGAAGCAAAGAAGGTGCCCCTTGAAATAGGTTTACTTCTTTGATTTTATGTGCAGTTAGTCTGTACCTCTATGATTTTATTGTGCCGATTAGCAATTATGGTTTGTAATGCTGTATGACTTGATCGAAAGTTGAAGAACTCATTTTGAGTGAGTGGGAATGTAGACCTTACCTTAAAAGTTTCTTATTTATTTTTTTTTTTATAGATATGACATGGAAACCCATGATGTAAAAGAGATTAATGCCCATAATTTGTCTCCATTGTAAAAGACATTTAATCACAATTTACAACTTTTTCTTTTAGATAAATCGTAAAAATACTGCCATTAACTATCGCAAATAATTGCTACATATGTTAAATCAATAGGTGCCCTATATTATTGGTCCATACCCCTCCTTGAGGTAATAGCGATAGAAAGTAAATTGAGTGGTTGATACGAATTGTGCGTAAGATTGACTCTGGCTCTGGTAACTTTCAACTTTCAACTTTCAACTTTCATATACTTTCCGATCGCTTTGGGGTACGTGTACTAGGGGAGCTGTCCATAGATGATGGACCATGTCTAAGTTTTATTCTTATATGATTGACTGACGACAGGGAATATAAAAAATAATAATGTAGTGCAACATCAACTGTCATTCTTCTAGAAAAGAAAGTTAGACATGCTTCAATTGTTGCACTTGTGTCTATTAAGGCTTAATTTAACAAGCTTTGGTGCAAAAAGGTTTGGTAAATGCAAGCCATACTAGTGATTTTACCAAAGCATTGTTAGGGGACATTGTACAATTGCTCATGTCTATCAAATCTACAATAGGCTTTTTCTGCCAAATTGCATAATTTATAAAAAAAAATTTAGAAGAAATGCATTTGACCGAACTTATTTAATTATGTAGAACTTTTTTGGAACTTGAGTTTGTCAAACGTGAGTGACACATAATGCTCAGAACTCGAGTTTAGTAAAATTAGAGTTTCACTTGGAAGTTAAGTTTAGCAAACTCAAGTTTCAAAAAAGGTGCTATATAATTAAATAAATTTGGCTGGATGTGTTTTTCTTAATTTTTTTCCTAAAATCATACTATATAGCAAAATTAGCCTCTATAACAAATGAAACTTATTTAATTAATTATTTATTTTGTTGGCTTAATACTGTTGGACAAGAATAAATCTATTGGCAAAGTTTTGTGGATTTTACAGTTTAAATGTTTATATACCACTAGCATTTGCAAGTTTAATTAGAATCATCTTGATTTTTCAAGAATTAGCCAGTCTCAGATTCACCACATAAGATTCTCAAAAAAAAGAAAAAAGAAAAAAGTTCCACCACATAAAGAAGGAAGCAGAGGAGGTTTTGCAACTAAAAGCAAATTTGACAAAATGTTAAAAATTGATATGCAAAGAACCTCCAGTATGCCTTTCAACCCTACACACACACACCCCTTTAAGCATGCGTGTTTAGGTATTTCTATTTTTTTTGGGTAAAAGTTAATAATTTGCATCTATTATAATTTGGAAACATATTTTTATTTTTTAAACAAATAAAAAGAATAAACTTTAGAGATAAGAAATATCTATAATTTCTTTTTTGATCGTGTATTTGAAAGTGATGTAATGATATAGAGAAAAGTTTAGGTAGGAAAAATGTGAGGGGAAAGAAGGCTAAATTTTATGAGTTCTCTTAATTTTTTGTTTTTTAATAAATTGGGGGTGTTTTACTTTTACTCCGATAAAAAATGAATTAAAAAAACTAAATTTTAGGGAATAAAAAGATGAACGTGAAGGGAAAATATACTAAATTTTAGGAGTTCTCTTTTTGAATTCAAAATGAAAAATTTTATTTTACATTTATGACCATATTTCTAAGAGAAGTTACCATTTATTAATCAAGTTATGTAGTTCAAGTAGCAGAAATAAGCAAAATATTGAAATAAGATAACATTAGATTAGACACAAATAAGCAAAATATGATCTTCAAATTTTCAAATATAAAAATTTGCTTAGAACCCAACACTCAAAACAAATGATAAAGAAAACTTAACATACACCTCAAGTATATATGTGCCCAATGAATTTTTATATTTCAATATTTAATTTTGTAAGGTTGAATTTATTCAATCATGTGTTGGCTTTATTCTGTGCCAAATTTGCTTGTATTTTAGCAATTAGATACCCTGTATTTAGGTGAGAATTATGTAAGGGTTGTGTGTGAGAGAGTGTGAAGAAAACTTAAGATGTGTGCAATCAAAGGAGTCTCGCGACTGACTCGTGATTAGCAAGTCACCAAAGTGGCACATGTGTGAAGCATGCAGGGAACTGAAGGGTCACGAAATCTGGAACACTATAGGACAAAAATATGCAGTCTGGCCAAGTAGTTAGCTCGCAACTCATTCCAGTTGCGAGGCTGAATCACTAGAATGCCCTGTTTGAATGAAATCTGACTTTTCACATTCCTCACATACACTACTATGAATACCCTTATACCCACGAAATGTAGAGAGGTTCTAGAGAGAATTTTGAGAGAGAAACCCTAGAGAAAAACAAGATTGACTCATCCACAATCTTCATCATTTGATTCTCCAAATTCCTCTACTCTCACCCTCTCCATTGACATATCCTTGAGAGGTACATTTTGCCAAATCCTTATCTCATCATACCCATATTTGTGAGGAGGTATTTGGGTGCTTGGGAAGTAGTTCAGAGATGACCAATTTACTTGGTTCATGCAATGGGCTAATTGCGGGATCCGGGAAGCTAAAGAAGACAAGGTTAGGCGTAATCCTGTTAGAGCAAGAAGCTTGGAGGGCTTAGGTGCATTGAGTAGATTAGGCTTGAAGGGTCTTCTGCTATTCATGTATCCCAATTGTATTCTTTAGTGGATCATTTGACCGCTTGGAGGGTGGCAGAGAGGTTTTTCGTCGAGTTCTTCGGTTTCCTCTTTGATAACACGTGCCGGTATTGTCTTTGTGTTTGCATCTCTCTTCCCTTACTCTTTACCTTTTAATTGTTGTTGTGTTTGTGATTAATTATGGTTTAGAGTGTTTTACCTATTTGGTTATAGCTTTTATACATCATTTCGCACATATATTATTTGTGTATAAGTTTGTGTTGGTATTGTTAAAATTTTTGGGGGGGGGGGGGGGTCTAAACATTTATTAGTGTTTTACACACTAATTGAACTTTCAATTTTTTTTTTCTTTTTTGCCTTTTCAATAAAATGGACATCATGTTTACTTTTCATACACCATTTTAAAAAACCTTAAAGGATATGCTGTAGAAAATTATGAACCATTTTTTAATACAATATTTAAAAAAAATAATAAACATAAACATATTTTTATAGGATAAATTAAAATTACACTCTCTAACTTTGCCTAAAATTCAATTCAATTTAGTTTTGTAACTTTAATTTTGTTCAATTTAGTCCTTTAACTTTATTCAATATCGTTAGATGATCACCATTAAGCATCTAAAACCACATATATATATATATATATATATATTTTTTTTTTTTTTAAATTTTCTTACATTATAAGAATTCATAAAATTAATTAAAATTATTATTTTTTAAATTAAAAAAATATAAAATTATTAAATTCATAAAAATTTTAAATAGCAACTTATATTTTTATCACTTGTAAATCTATTTTGAATTTAAAACATAATTTCTATAAAAACATATATTTGAACATACTCATGAGTTTAGGGATATAAAAGTAGGCTCTATGCACAAGTGAGGAGGTTTAAAAAAATAATTCACTTACAAATTTTTAAAGCTTTATTCTAATAAACAATGAGTTTCTAATTCTTTTGTCAAGAAAACTAAAGGGAAGGAATCAAAACGTATAAAATATTCTCATAAATTCCACTAACACTTGAATTACAAATTTAAATTATATTTTAACATAAAATATATTTAGACATAATATTAAAATGAATCATATTCTCATTTGAAAAGATTGTTTTTATGATTGTGGATACCTATCAGAGATTGAAGATAAATTTGTTATGTTTATACTAGTTATTGTTGCAATATATGTGTGGAAATATGTTTTAGATAGTTTAGAAATATGTTTATACTCGTTATTGTTGTATATATGAACAGGCATGAAGCAAAAATGCATCAATTTTCCTTTTCTCTAAAACTTTAATTAAAGGAGGGGGTGCGGGGTTGGAAGCGGTCATACTTGAATGATATCCATATAATAGGTCACTCATTCCTAACATTGAAGTTTCCAAATCATTTTTAAAAAGTTCATGAACCTGGTGGTTTTATTGCTTTCCATCATTTTATATTTCCTAATCGAAGCAGAAACTGCTCATAATCTTTTGAAAAAGATATAAAAAATTATATATTATTATATTAGTAATAAGGTTTAATTCATTAAAAAATGGCATGACTATGTAATCCATTTCTACTCTATTTTTAATCCATATCAATTCAATAGTTTCTAAATTTAAAAATAAGTTTTTCTTTTATGCTTGGAACAAATCCAAAACATTATTGTTTTGAGAGAGAGAGAGAGAGAGAGAGACAATGTACGTGCGTGCACGCGCTTTACAATGTTAGATAATTTCTTGTGTATAAGTGTCATCTTTGTTTTTGTATAGACTACTATTCAAGTGTGAGAGATTATATTTCATGAACACATTAAGTAGATATATTTGCAAGAGAAAAATAATATAAAACACCAATACAATGCAAATGACCCATGAATTGATTTTCTCAATCAGGGTTAAGATTAAAGAATTCTTAATGAAGTTTACAACCATTTCGTCATTGTTGCTACTCCGCCTCCATCCTTGAAGTTTAAATCAATATATTTCGGTTTCTCAAAAAAAAAATCAATATATTTCCCTATAAAATAATAAGGAAATGGAGCTAAGGGTAGGAAAACATATTATTATAAAAAGCCCTAGAATTACCAAGTCGACAATCCCATTTCTATTAGGGTAACCCACATCATACCATACACGTTCTTTTGCCATATAGATATTTTCATTGTTAATATATTGTTTAAAATTATAAAGAGTATATTTGAGAAAAAATAATTTGGAGTTGAAATAGGTTTCCAATATCATACATTTTTTTTTTCCAAATAAGAATCTGATTCATTTAAATGTTCCATTGAACATATGTTTAAACATAACAACAACAACAAGATTGCATACATAACTATGGTAAAAATATTTTTCATGAGAATAAAAAAATTAATAAACTTCTTTTTTATATTGATTTTTGGTCTATTAATGTATTTTGGCTCTTGATGTATTAACCACTTCTATTGAGACTACAAAATCTAAGATGATTTATAACTTTTCTTTCAAGTTAATTTGGAAGGAATTCGACTTGAAAATTGTGACTTCAAGTTAGAATTTCAGTTGTTTTTTCATGAGTGTCTAAATGCATGCATAATAGAGTGTGTAATAAAAAATACTCCATTAGAACATATGCGAATGTAAAATGTTATATAATGTTGGAGCATTTTAATATTACATAATTAAAATGGGTTAATAAGACAACTTAAATACAATAATATGGGAGTCAATATTGAAGAGAAGGAGTTAGTGGAATGTTTAATCCCACATCGAAAAAGAGAGAGACTCTTTTATTCTTTTTAATTGAGGTGATTAATGGACTGATATGTATTGGAGCACATATTAAGCTAGATACATTCAGAATAATTTTCATATCAATTGGTGAGTTATTTGATCCTTTAATTGTGTAAATCTAGCCCATCAACATTATATTCAGCAATTAATCTTATAACACTCATTACATCAGAATTGTGGACCAAATTAATCAGATGTATTTGGGTAGTAATTTCGTAAGGCAGACTGAATCTATAAATACTCATTCGGACCTAATAATAGTTACAATGTTAAACACCAAATAATACAACAATTCCAAGCATTCTATACACTAAAATAATTGGAAAACATTCTATACACTAAAATAATTTGTGAGATTCTTGGCAAGGAAGGGTGTGTTTTTGGTGGAGTTTTAGGCTTGAACACTTTGTGCAGAGATTGTTTTTGTCATACAACATTTGTTGGGCTGTTGTATCCTGTGGGAGACAAGTCAAAGGAGGCCTGCATTGGTTATAAAGATTAGCCAACCAAGTGCTTGAATCTCCTTGAAAAGAGTGAGTGTCGTGCCTCAGTTCAAATAGTTTTATGTATTTTTATCCCCAAATAAATAATTTTAAGAAGTATTATTCAGTTTTCTTTTTGTGTTTTTTCCATTATTATTGTGTTTGCAACAACAATTTTAAGGAGATTCAACACATGGAGCCTAAACATAAGAAACCAAATAATACTGTTGGAGATCTCAACAAACCATTCCACTTCAAGGGAGCCCACTTCAAGAGGTGGAAAGGAAATGTCCTCTTCTATTTGAGTCTTCTCAAGGTTGCCTACATCCTCACTGACAAGAATCCTTCCAAGGCTTCCACCGATGAGATGAGTGATGAAGAACTTTTACTCCATCAAGCTAAAATAGATAAGTATACAAAAGATGAATACAATTGGCGCTCTTATCTTTTGAATTGCCTTGCCGATCATTTCTATGATTATTATGATACAACTTATAATTCAGCTAAAAAGATTTGGAAAGTTTTACAAAGCAAGTACAATACTGAGGAGGCTGGTGCAAAGAAGTACGTTGCGAATAGATTTTTTCGTTACCAAATGGTGGATGGAAAATCAATGTTGGATCGAGCACAAGACTTCTAGATGATTGTGGTAGAATTGAGATCCGAAGGTATAAAGATTGAGATAATTTGGTGGTAGCTGGCATAGTTGATAAACTACCACAATTTTGGAGGGAGTTCCAAAAGACTTTGCGGCACAAACAAAAGAAGACATCCTTGTTGACTTTGATCATGTGTGGAGGAGGAGGCTAAAGGACAAGATGCACTCATGACCCAAGAGAGCAATGGTAATTCCACCACAAAGATAAACCTTATTTCCACCAAATCTTATATGCCCAAAAATACTTTTGCTAGAAATAGTCAATTGAAGCCTAAAAAGAAAGTTTTCAAAAATAATAGTAGACCTCAAGAAAGGGGAAACCCAAATAAAAATAATAATAAGAACCAAGGACCCCCTTCACAAGATCAATTTAATAGATCTTGTTTTGTCTATGGCAATAGTGGGCATATTTCTTGATTTTGCAAATTTTGGAAATGTGAATTTGATCCGCAGGCTAATGTACTGAAGAGCCTTTAATGACTATGAGTACAAATATCAATATGGTGCAATATGTTGAAGGGTGGCAGGCAGTCTCTAGTTCTAATAGGTATATCTTTTATGACAAAGATTGGCTCAAGGTGTACACTCCCTTTAAAGAAGAAGAAAACTATATGCTTGGTGACTCTAGAAACCAAGGTTCTTGGGAGTGGTGAGGTCAATTTGAAATTCACCTCTAGACATGTGCTAACATTGAAAGATGTGCTCTATACTCCGTCCATGAGGAAGCATTTTATGTCATGTTTTTTGCTTAATAAAGCTGGCTTCAAACAAACTATAAAATCTAATAATTATGTAATCACTAAAAATGGATTATTTGTTGGCAAGGGTTATGCTTATGATGGAATGTTTAAATTAAATGTTGAGAATAATAAAGCATTTACTAGTTCAGTTTATATGCTTTCTTCTATTAATTTTTGGCAGGCTCGTTTGTGTCATATAAATAGTATGTATGTGGGAATCATGAGTAGTTTAGGATTAATTCCAAGATTGTCAAAAGATTTTGAAAAATGTGAAACTTGTAGTCAAGCTAAGATTACAAAAAAGGCCTCATAAAAGTGTTGTAAGAAATATCAGATTGCTTGAGTTAATTCATTCTGATTTATGTGAATTTGAGAGAATTTTAACTCGTAAAGGAAATAGATATATTATCACTTTTATTAATGATTTTCAAAATATGCAATTGTTTATTTGTTGATAAAAAAAAAAGTGATGCTTTTGAAAATTTTCAAGATTTTTTAAAAGAAGTTGAAAATCAATTCAGTAGAAAAATAAAAAGAATAAGAAGTGATAGGGGCTGTGAGTATGAATCCGGTGCATTCATCTTATTTGTTCAATCTCTGGGAATTATTCATGAAACTACTCCACCATATTCACTTGCTTCTAATGGTGTGGCTGAAAGGAAAAATAAAACTCTAATTGAGTTAACAAATGCTATGTTAATTGAATCTTGTGCACTTTTACATTTTTGGGCTGAAGCTATTTTAACCACATGTAATGTTTTGAATAGGGTACCACATAAAAAAAACGCATTCCACACCTTTTGAGATGTTGCTTTACTTATGTAAGGCTTACTGACTCTAAAATACCTAAGTTAGGTATAAAAGCTACTACTTGTACTTTTCTTGGTTATGCAATTAATGGTTCAATCTATAGATTTTTAATTTTGAAAACAAAATAATTTGAGTTCGGTGATGCAATTTTTCATGAAGAAAATTTTACTTTTAAATTGAAAAATAGTGGGAGTGAAGCAAATATTTTGTCACAACTTAGTTCTTCTACTTCTCATTTACAAAATCAAGAAAATTTTGAAATAGAACCTAGAAGAAGTAAAAGAGCTAGAGTTGAAAAGGATTTTGGACCTGATTATTATGCTTTTAATATTGGGAAAAATCCCCAAAATTTAAAAGAGGTTTTAACATCAACTAATGCTTTATTTTGGAAAGAGGTTGTAAATGATGAAATAGAGTCTTTAATTTCTAATATAACTTAGAAATTAGTAGACCTTCCACCAGGTTGTAAATGGGTCCTTAGAAAAAAGTTAAAACCAAATGGATCAATAGATAAGTTTAAAGCTAGACTTGTTGTAAAAGGCTTTAGACAAAAAGCTGATTTTGATTTCTTTGATACATTTTCTACAGTAACAAGAATTACATCTATTAGATTGTTAATTGTTACTGTTGCAATTTTTTATTTGAAAATTTATCAAATGAATATAAAAAATTTTTTTTTTTTTTTTTTTTTTTTTTTTTTTTTTTTTTTTTTAAATGGGTACCTAGAGGAAGTGATTTATATGGATTAACCTAAAGGCTTTGTAGAGCTTGGACAAGAAAGCAAGGTATGTAAGCTCGCTAAAACCCTATATGGCTTAAAACATGCACCTAAACAGTGGCATGGAAAGTTTAATTCTTGCATGATTGAGAATGATTATAAACCAAATGAATCTGAAAAATGCATTTATTATTAGCCTCTATGTGGATGATATGTTGATTTTTGGTTTAAATATGTGTTATAAATGGGACAAAAAAATATGCTTAAAAGCCATTTTGATTAGAAAGATCTTGATGAGGCTAATTTTATTATGGGCATGAAAATTTCAAAAACATGTGATGAAATATGTCTTGATCAATAACATTATGTTGAGAAAATTTTGAGAAAATATAATTTTCATGATCACAAAAGTGTAGCTACTCCTTTTGATTTTAGTGTTCATTTATTTCCTATGAATAATGATGATAAGATTTTTAATCTAAAGGATTATGCTAGAATCATTGGTAGTTTGTGTTATGCTTCTGATTGTACTAGACCTGACATTGTATATGATGTAGGAGTACTTAGTAGATTTACTAGCAAGCTTAGTAAAGACCATTGGCTAGCTATTAAGCAAGTCATGAGATAATTAATTGGTACCAAATGCTATGACATATTTTATAGAAAGTACTTTGCTGTTATTGAAGCTTTTAGTGACACCGATTGGAATACTTTGTCAAGTGATTCTCTCGCTTCTACTAGTTATATTTTTACCTTAAGTAGTGGCGCTACTTGTTGGAAATCTAAAAACAAACAATAATTGCTAATTCAACAATGGAAACTAAATTAATAGCATTAGCTTCAGCTAGTGAAGAGGCAAATTGGCTTAGAGATTTGTTATATGAAATCCCACTTTGAGAAAAGCCAATTCCACCTACAATAATTCATTGTGATAGCACTGCCAAAATTGGTAGAGTTAAAACTGTTATTACAACTATAAATCCAGACCTTTCTATGTGCCCTTTTTGTGCTAACAGGCTAAAGCCCGTCTGCTGGGCTAGGGCCCATTTGATTATGGGTTTGAGAGTTGGGTTTGTCCTACTATCCTAGCAGGACTTTGCTAAAGGGCTAGTTTTTACACAAACCCAACATCCAAGATAAAGACAACAAGCATTAACAAACACATGTATCTTAATCCACAAATATCAGTATATGCTTATAGATTTAAGAGCAAATATCTTATAGCAGAAAGGTTAGTTGTAATAAAAGGGTTAGTCAAACAATCTATCCTAACTAATACAGCAGAATATAAAATGATAAGTTTTTCTGCAGGAAGTGAACTAAAGAGAGCCTAAACCCTACTTAGACAGCCTTGCTATTGGGCTAAGCCATCAAAGTTGTGCATTTTGGAGAACAGGTCTAAATAGCTACTTTCTGTTCTATTGGAGTTACAAAGAGTGGGTTTACTGTAAGAGGGAGGGAAAAGATAGCCTATTGAAGCATGCCTTTTCTGCCATATTTACTCTATATTATTTTACTTCACTCTTTCTCTTTTCTATGTTGTTTCTCTTTCAATACTTTCTGTTTTTTTGCCTTAGTAGTTATCCCCATTCCATTTATGGCTACTGTTCCTATTTATACTGAGCTAATCCTATGAGATTTCTCTTTTTTTTACCCTTGTTGCTTACCAACCATTTTTGTCTGCTATGAGCACCTCTTCAGAGCTGCTCACTAACCTATTGGCCGCTTAGCCTCCATTACACCTGGGCATGCCCAGTACTTTCTCTCTCTTCCACTATCCATTCCACGACAAATCTTGGTTTATTTGGTTCTACCATGAGCCTTTGCCTCTTGCTTGGATGGATAAGGCTTTGGATCTCTCTCTACCTACTTCTTTGGCATGCATCAAGTGGTCCTAACCATCTACTACCTATTTTGGGCAAAGATGTCATCCCAGTAAAGCATCTCCCAAAAGAGGCCATGGCTAGATATCGAAAATAGGCCATTTTCCCCCCTCCACCAAACCACACCCTCTGTAAATCTCTTGACTGTGGGCCTACCTTCCTTGCATTGGTTGGGTATAGGTTGGTGGTGCTCCGGCTATAGCGTAGTTATTCCACTACTTTATGTTTTTGTTTTCTTTCTTTCCCACGCTATTTCTTCCATTGCTGCTTAACTTTGTCTCGTTTTACTCTTGTGTCCTCTTTGCTCGTCCTTATCTTTTATAGAAGATGGCATGGACTTATTGGGTTTGCCCCACTTTTGCCTCTTCTTGGGCCTATGGGCCTGACTGCTACTATTTCCTGTCGGGCTAGCTTGTTGGGCCTTATTTCTTTCTCTCTTTCCTTTTAGGCTTTTCTGGCCCTTTGTTTCTGCCATTACTTACTAATCTCTTCTTGCATCCTTTTTTGCTAGTTATTGGGTTTTTCTGTTGTTGGGCCCCTTTTATCAAAAATGGGTATCAACAGCCTTTAAGAAGAAAGCATAGTACCGTGCAATCTTATTTGAATAGTAGCATCATAACTGTGGATTATGTTAAATCTAATGATAATCTTGCTTGTCCATTTATCAAGGCATTGGCAAAAGATAGGGTCTAGAATACATCAAGATGGATGAGCATAAAGTCCATAGATTCATGAGTTATGTATGAGGATACCTAACCCAAGGAGATCCTGAGAATTTGGTTTAATGGGAAAAACGAATCATATGATGGTCATAAGAAATGCACTATTTATTTTTTCGATTATTTATTTTGTAAATAATTTTTTGATTGTTCATCCCTATGATGTAAGTTCATTTATTCTATAATATTGGAGAGGTTGAGTAAAAAACTCTTAATGAAATTTGTAGCTCGTATGAGTAAGGTGTCATAATTATAGGAGCACTCTTGTCAAAATTTCACTTATGTGAGTGTGGGGGTGGGGCTGCTCCCTATGAGATTTGGATTTAATCTTAAATACAATTATGAAACTGGGATCAACACACGGCCATAAAGTGCTAGCAATAAAAGCTTATGCCAACACTTGCGTTGTTATGTGTAAACAGTGATGCTAATTTCCCCAAAGTAGTCATAGTTCAAGTCAGAGACTACTATGACTTTAGAGTTGAGATCGCTGTTTATTAAGTGAAGGTTCAATGCAGAGCACACCTTTATAAAGCATAGTGACCAATCTTTGCTGATAATCTCTCTTTAATTAAAAAATTTAATATTAAAATGAGTGGGGGATTGTTGGAGCATTTTAAGATTATATAATTAAAATGGACTAATATGACAACTTAAATGTAATAATATTAGAGTTCATTTGGAAAATAAGGAGTTAGTGGAATGTTTAATCTCAGATTGGAAATGAGAGAGACTTTTTTTTTTTAATTTTCTTTTGTGGTGATTAATGAGCGAATATGTATTGGAGCAAATATTAAGCCAGATATATTCAGAATAATTTCCATATCCAAGGATAAGTAAATGACATTTTTATTATGGAAAATGAAGAGTCATTCACCCACTTAATAGACTAGTTGTTTGAGCCTATTTATTCTTCAGAAACTCCTTTTCTAATCTAGGGGTGTCCAACCAGACCTGATACCCAACTAACCTGCCTGACCTGGCCGACCTGGCTTGAAAACCAGTTGACCCAACAACGGTGACGGTCAGCGATGGGTCTTCGTCCCCAAAATTCGATACTGCCGGGTCAGATAACGGGTTTGAGCACAAAAAACTGATTTTCAATCGATCCAACCGTATTTACACAGAAAAAGTAGTTGTTCTCCACCGATGGGTGTGTTTCGCCGGCATTTTGGTCTGATTAGTCTAGATCTAGCCTTATCTCTTCGCGATCCATCAAGATCTCGTTGAGATTCGGCAAGATCTCGTCGAGATTCGGTCTAATCTCTTCGAGATCCATCGAGATCCAACTAGATCTTGGCAGATTCGGCCCAATCTTGACCAAATTTAGTGGATTTTGGCAAAATCTGGCATAGTTTGGAAAGTTTCAACTCTGACCGAGGACCGACCAGTATTTGACGAGGTTCGACCACTCGAGTCGACTCCCTTCACCGGTCAGTGACAGGTCCAGAAATGAGAGACTTGAACTGATCGGGTCAGTTCCGGGTTAGGCACAAACTTGACTCGGACCGACCCATGGATAGGCCTAATCTGATCCATTAATTGCATAACTCCAGCCCATCAGTATTATATTCAGCAATTATTCTTATAATATCCACTACATTAGAATTGTGGACTTAACTAATTAGATTAATTTGGGTAATAATTTCGTGAGGCTCATTGAGCTTATAAATATACTCATTTAGACTCAATATAAGTTATAGCGTTACAACACCAAATAATACAGCAATTACAAGCATTGTATGCACTAAAAATATTGAGAGATTCTTGGCAAGCAAGGGTATTCTTTTTGGTGAGTTTTGGGTTTGAACACTTTGTGCAGAGTTTGTTTTAGCCATATGACATTTGTTGGGCTGTTATATTTTCGGGGAGACAAGTCAGAGAAAGCCTGCACCGGTTATAAAGATTAGCCAACTAAAGGCTTGAAAAACTCCTTAAAGAGAGTGAGTGTCACGCCTCAGTCCAAATAGTGTTGTGCATTTTCATCTCCAAATAAATAATATTCAGAAGTATTATTCAGTTTTCTCTTTGTATTTTCTTCATTATTATTGTGTTTGCACCAACATATAATTATATAGAAAATTGTTCATTTGCCAAAACTCATCGTTTTAGGTAGAAAAATAGAAAATCCCTTCTTCGAACAAATTGCACAAAGTTGTTGAGAGAGGAATAGGATAGCACTGAGCCCACAAAAGCATATGTTCATGGCCATCAAGGGTCAGGTCTACAACTTAGCAGTTTCTTTTTTTAGTTGGATTTTCGGCATTCTGGGTAGTATGATTTTTTTGTTTTTTGTTTATTTTTTGGGAGAGGGGCGAGGGAGGGGTTTGTTAGAAACATGCTAAGTACTGAATACGAAATTTGTTTCTAATGTGTCCACTTAAACATGGTATTAAAGTAGTGAAAACCTTGATCCCTACATTGGAAATGGAAGAAATAGTATTTAATATATGAGTTTATATGCTCATGAGCTGGTTATTGGGATTAGGCATTTGTCGACTGAGTCCTTTTTCCAAATAATAATATTTTATTATATTATTTTTTGAGTCAATAAGTCTACATATAACAGTTTTTCTTGAATAGTTTGTATGTTCACTAACATGCATATTCATAGTTTGTCATTCATAAAAAAAACTATTTGTTGACACAGGTACTTTCCAAGTAAAATATTTTTGTGCATACATCTGCAGAGTCAAAGTGAGAGTAAGAGATATAGTTTAGTTTTCTGAACATGGAGTTTGTAGTGCTTCTTCTCCGTTCTAAATTCATTTATTCCTGGAAGACAGATGTTCGTGAGTCTTTAAACACCATTGATTGTATAATGGACAAAATTTGCTTTAAGGAGATTGTGTCAAATACAAAACTTGATCAGTTCTGCATCATTCATTATTCACGCATTTGCATGTTAGTTTAATTATTTTACAGATTTCTTCTATTTATTGTTTTTATCTGTTGAATATTTGTATTATTGTTTTTGATTAGATATGTGTATATTGCTCTTTTTTGCATAATCAAAAGAGCAAATTGTTTATAAAATATACCCAACAGGGTATACAATTTTTATTTGGTTAGTTTGAAATTATCTATCCAGGCATTCTTTACTACACGAGTATAAGAGAAAGTTTACGTGCCCTTGATAAAAAGCAAAGAAGGTGCCCTTTGAAATTGGTTTAGTTATTTGACTTTATGTGTGGTTAGTCTTACCTCTATGTCCAATATGATTTTATTTTTCGGATTAGCAATTATGGTTTGTAATGCTGTATGACCCCCTTTTTTTAGAAGATAATGCTGTATGACTTGATCGAAAGTAGGACTCATTTTGAGCGAGTGGGAATTTAGACCTCACCTTAAAATTTTCCCTCTTTTTATTTTTTATTTTTTATATATTTTTATTATAAAAGACATGGAAACTTATGATGTTATAAAAGAAAGATAAATGCCCAGAATTTGTCTCCATTGTAAAAGAGGTTTAATCACCATTTACAACCCTTTTTTTTTGGTAGCTAATACTGCCATTAACTATTGCAAATAATTGCTACATTTATTGAATCAAGAAGTGCCCTATATTATTGGTGCATAACCCTTCCTTGAGGTAATAGCGATAGAAACTAAATTGAGTGGTTGATACGGATTGTGTGTAAGATTGAGTGGTTCTGATATAGACCTCTTCAACTTTCAAATACTTTCCGACTTCTTTGGGGTACGTGTAGTGGAGCTGTCCATGGATGATGGACCATGTCTAATTCTATTCTTATATGATTGACGGTAGAGAATATCAAAAATAATAGTGTAGTGCAACATCAGCTGTCATTCTTCTAGAAAAGAAAGTTAGACATGCTTCAATCGTTGTAGCTGTGTCTATTAAGGCTTAATTTGACAAGCTTTGGTGCAAAATGAGTTGGTTTTGTTTTGTTTTGTTTTTTTATTTTTATTTTTTGCCAAATAGCAACATTTTAGGAAAAATTTAAGAGAAATGCATCTTATCAAATTTTAAATTTAGTTATATAATACTTTTTTGGAACTTGAGTTCCAAGTTTAAGTGACACATAATGCTTGGAACTCGAGTTTATAAACTCAGAATTTCACTTGGAAGTCAAGTTTAACAAACTTGAGTTTCAAAAAAGGTGCTATATAATTAAATAAGTTTGACTGGATGTGTTTCTACTAAAATTTTCCTAAAATCATGCTATTTGGCAAAATTAGCCTATATAACAAATGAAACTTATTAAATTATTTATTTATTTTTGTTGGCTTAGTACTCTTGGGCAAGAATAAATCTATTGGCTAAAAAGTTTTGGGGATTTTAAAGTTTAAATACTTATAAACCACTAGCATTTGCAGGTTTAATTAGAATCATCTTGATTTTTCAAGAATTAGCCACAATCTCAGATCCACCACATAAAGAAGGAAGCAGAGGTGCTTTTGCTACTAAAAGAAAATTTGATAAAATGTTAAAAATTGCCATGCAAAGAGCCTCCCGTATGCCTTCAGCCAAAAAAAAAAAAAAAATAGTGATAAATGGGTCGTTATGTAGTTCAAGTAGCAGAAATAAGCAAAATATTGAAATAAAATAACATTAGATAAAGCAAAATATGATTTTCAAATATAAAAATTTGCTTAGAACCCAAACACTTATGATAAAGAAAAACTTAACATACACCTCAAGTATACAAGTGCCCAATGACCAAGGTTGTCAAAATCAAGATCCTACGTAGGATTATTGAAAATAGGTGAGATCGTAGATTATAGGATCCGATCGTAAATCGTAAGATCCTACATATTTTCATATTTAAAGTAAAAAACACATTGATAATGACTTTGTATGTTGAATAATTACATAAATTATAAATTCATCCATAAAAAAACTAAGATTTGCATCATATGATGTAATTTGCATGTCATACATCTCTAAGTCTATACTAACGAAACAAATATATTTAAGTTTTGATCCAATATATCAAAAAAGTTCAATAAATGTTTAATTAGCAACCAAATACCAAAATATTTATCAAAACATATGGAAAATATTTTCCAAGTTCTATAAGTTCCAAGTTTGAAATTCAAAATAAGTTAGCAAATGGAAACTAGCTAACTGCAATAAGAAATCCAAAAGCAAGATGAATATTAAGGTGAAATGAACATTTAATTATTCCCATTTTAAGGTTCTTATAACAACCGTTCTAAATTCCTAATCATCATCATCCATTTCATTATCTATATAAATATTATATATTTGTATACTAGAGTTGAAAAAGACATTAAGATACAATTCCACACTCAACTATTCAAGTTATATCACTCAGCAACAATTAAAGAGCATGCTTGAAAAAAAAATATTAATCAATCAATATACAAATACAAGCATAACTGATAAAATTATATATATAAAAAAAATTGTATTAATATTAGAACACAAATTAGTATATTGATTAAACAAATTTAATAACATTATAGGTTAAAAGGCAGCAAAGCCAACATCAAATTCTTCATTTAGAAATGATGAAGTATTCTTTCATTTTGATTACAAATGAACTAAAAAATAGAAAACATTTGCTTAGGTTAACATAATTTTATAAAAAAAAAAAAAAAGTCATATCATCACAACATGAAAAAATAAAAACCCTTATAGGTTCATCAAAAAAAAAAAATTTATATGTTTTTGGCAAGATCAGTAGGATCGGTAAGATCTCATACGATCCTACATGATTCTAGTGCGATCCTAAACATTTTGGTGAAGTGGGATCATAAAATTGTACGATCCTACGATTCAGATCACGATTTTGACAATCATGTCAATGACTTTCTATTTTTCAATATTTAATTTTTATTTTCTTTTTTCCCTTTTTAATAAGATGGACATTATGTTTACTTTTCATATACCATTTTAAAAAACCTAAAAGGATATGATGTAGAAAATTAAGAACCATTTGTTTTGAATATTATATTTAATAAAAAAATTTAATAAACATCAACATATACAGTAAAGTTTTATAGGATAAATTAAAATTAGACTCTCTAATTTTGCCTAAAATTCAATTCAATTCAGTTTTATAACTTTAATTTTGTTCAATTTAGTACTTTAACTTTATTCAATACCGTTAGATGATCACCATTAAGCATCTAAAACCATTTTTTTTAAAAAAAAAAATTCTTGCATTATAAGAATTTATAAAATTAATTAAAAATTATTTTTTGAAAAAAATTTAAAATATAATTAAAAAATATCAAAATTCCAAAAATTTTTAAAAATTTTTATTTATTTTTTATTTTTTATAAAAACCCAATTTAGAACTCCAATGACAAAATTTTGTATCCTAATTCAAAAATCCATACACAGACGTTGCTGAACTTGCAAAGATTGTTAATAATTTTGGATTTTGACAATCAAAGAATGACTATTTAAACTTAAATACTCAAATGTATGAATTTTGAATTATACTCCACATATGGATAAATTTAAATAAATAAAAGTAGCAACTTATACTTTATCATTTGTAAATCTATTTTGAATTTAAAACATAATTTCTAAATACACGTATATGTAACATACTCATGAGTTTAGGGATATAAAAGCAGGTTCTATACACAAGTGAGGAGGTTCGAAAATAATTTAGTTACAAATTTTTAAAGCTTTATTCTAATAAATAATGAGTTACTAATTCTTTTATCAAGAAAACTGAAGGGAAGAAATCAAAATGTATAAAACATTCTCATAAATTCCACTAATACTTGAAGGAAGAATTAGATTATATTTTAACATAAACATATGTATAGACATAATATTAAAATGAATCATATTCTCATTTGAAAATATTTTTTTATGATGTTGGATACCAATTAGAGATTGAAGATAAATTTATTATGTTTGTATAAGTTATTGTTACAATATATGTGTAGAAATATGTTTTAGATAGCTTGGAAATCTGTTTATACTCGTTATTGTTATATATATGAATAGGCATGAAGCAAGCATGCTTCAATTTTCCTTGTCTCTAAAACTTCAATTAAAGGAGGGTGTGGGGGTTGGAAGCTGTCATACTTAAATTATATCTATATAACAGGTCACTCATTCCTACCATTAAAGAGAAAAGTATCAAGTATGAAATTTTCCAAATAATTTTTTACAAGTTCATGAACTCAGTGGTTTGATTGCTTTCCATAATTTTTTATATTTCCTAATTGATGCAGAAATCTGCTTATAATCTTCTTAATTTTTTTTTTTAAATTTTTAATTTTATACTAGTAATAAGGTTTAATTCATATTCATTTGCTGACATTACTATATAGAAAATAGAGCTTTCTTTGAAGGATGGAGTGCGATTTTGAGACACGCGCAAGGTCTGGCGAAGAAGAGACGGAGCTGCAACATAGTACTAAGAAAGTTAAGGAGGATCTAACTTCTGGCCCATCACAGACGAGTCTTGAGCAGGGCATAGGGGCTAGTAATACAATGTCTTTTAAGGCAAAACTGGTGGGGGATATCCCTGGTGCCTTTGCACAGGCGTTCAAATTTTCTGCTGATGATGATGAGGAACCTTTCTCGAATGAAGAGGTGGATGACCCGCCGGAGGGTACAGTGGCCATCCAACTATCCAAACGGACAAAAATGAATATCCGGGCTAAATGGGCTCACTCCCTCATTGTGAAAGTCTTTGGGCGAAAGGTGGGGTTCCATTTTCTTCACTCCAAGATCATGCAACTCTGGAAACCCGCGGGCAGACTAGACTGCATTGATCTGGAAAACGACTTTTATTTATGCAAGTTTGGATTGGTGGAGGACTTTGAGAAAGTTCTGAAGGGGGGACCGTGGTTCGTTGGCGAACATTACCTTACCATTCGTGCATGGGAGCCATACTTCAAACCCAACGTGGCTGCATGCTCCAAGGTGGCTGTTTAGGCACGGCTGCCGGGGCTACCTATTGAGCTCTATGAAATGGAGGTACTTAAGGAGATAGGGAAGGCCATTGGTCCCGTACTCAGGGTGGATGCTAATACTGCAGCAGGCACTAGGGGTCGATATGCTCGGCTCTGTTTACAAGTTGACTTGGAAATGCCGCTTCCGAGATTTGTTCTTATTAGAAGATTTAGGCAAGCAATTTTATACGAAGGTATTGGCTCATTATGCTTCTCATGTGGCAGAATGGGACATCAAAAACCTTTGTGCCCATACACAGTCAAGGATACGGTGGCGGAGATGGACAACGGCGGCGAGAATATTCAAAATAATAATGTAGAGGTTGGAATAGAAGAACCCTCCAATCTTGTGGGTGATTTGGCGGGAAATGATAGTGAGGTTTATGGCCCCTGGATGCTAGTGGAGCGTAGGAAGCACGTGTCTAAATCCCGGGCATCACGCGCACTCCATCTCAAGTCCAATTCGGAACAAATCTCAGCATTTAATGCCAAGGATTTGGGCCGGTTAAGGAGGCTTACGTCTGAAGCTAATCTTCCAACAAAGCCACCTACTGCATCACCAGAAGGAAAAAGAAAAAACAGGAGATTTGACAACACTAGTCAATTGGACCCCACCACCTCACATCTCCCTGATGCAACGGCTACTGAGGCTGGTCTTGGCGCTCTGCCCAGTGCTTCCTCTAGACCCTCGGTTTTGAAAGGAAAAGAACCCGTGAATGGTCAGACTTCTCATCTTTCAAACTTCCCCAAAACTGAAACTCACATCCTTAACCCAAAAGTAAACCAAAAGCACAAACCCAAAGCAAGAGAACTCCAGCTAGCCATGGGAGACAACACTCTAAGGCAGTGGGCAATAAGTCTACACGGGAAAATCATGCCTCTTTCCATGTCTCTCATTCACCAGATTCGAGCTTCTCCCACCATGATTTGGGGGTGGTTCGACCAGGAGCAGATGCAAGCTTGGAATCACATCTTTCCTCTAACTCCAGAAAGCCAAAAGCTGGGGTTTCTTCCTCTGACCGACCCGGCTTGGCTAGCATGGGACAACCCCTGGTGGAGATTTCCGTCAGACATCCCAACAGAGGCAGAGGGGAAGATAATGGGGTGGAGAGCACTCTCGCCAATTTCTCTAGATTGTCTCTTGCCAGAATCAAACCAAGTGGAGGAGGTCCAAATAAGGAAAATAATGGCGGATGGACTAACAGCAACAAGTTTAGTGGGGTCTTTGGAAGCCATCAAGGAGATACAAGTATGTGGGAGTTATCCACAGATAAGCCTACTGATCACTTCGAGGGAGCAACCTCTGGGGATTATGGAACATGCAATATGCATTTGGAAGAACACGGAGTTGTTGAGGTCCAAGCTAAGGGAGCTGAGTTGGAACTTGCTGAACCAAGCAAGGAACCGGTTTCAAATCAGTAGGGATCCGGTTATTAGTCATCTAGTATCCATGAATATCATCTGTTGGAATTGTAGAGGGGCGTTGAACCCTCGTTTTCGTAGTACTTTGGATAGTCTAATGAATAAGTTTAATCCCCAACTGGTCATTGTGACAGAAACTCGCATCGGTGGCTTGAGGGCAAAAGACATTACAGATCGACTCCCCTTTGATGGAGCCATACACACTGATACTATTGGGTATGCTGGAGGGCTCTGGCTGCTCTGGAATTCAGATGCTGTGGAAGTCACTCTGTTGGAGAAGACAGAGCAAGAAATTCACGTTATTCTGAAGGTACTTTCTTCTAACTTTTCTTGGATTTTATCTTGTGTTTATGCTAGTCCTAGATTTGCTGAGCGTAAACTCCTCTGGGAAAATTTAGCTAAAGTTTCTGGATTACATAATTTAGCCTGGAATGTGATAGGAGATTTTAATGAGTTATTATCTAATGCTGATAAATGTGGCGGTAATCCCTGTGAACATAAGGAGAGCCCAGATTTTTAAAAATTGCTTAGATACGTGCAGTTTGATTGATCTCGGTTTTCAGGGCCCAAGGTACACTTGGGTCAATAAACAAGATATGGGATTTTTCATTCAAGAACGCCTGGACAGAGCATTTGCTAATCAAGATTGGTTGAACTTGTATCCGGAGGCCTCAGTTACCCGTCTCACTAGGGTGCACTTGGACCACTGCCCCATCCTCTTATGTCTGGATAAGCCTTCCACCCTAAGGTTGACCAGACCCTTCAGATTCCAGCCAGTATGGATGTCCCACCCACTTTTCGAGTCTATGCTTGAAAACAATTGGGCTAGTGATCTGAGTCTCAACACGAATCTCCTAACATTCACTGAGGCTATTCAGTTATGGAACAAGGAAGTCTTTGGGAATATTTTCCAAAGGAAGAGAAGAGTGGTTGCTCGGCTTGCTGGCATCCAAAAAGCCATTAGTAATGGGCCGAATGCCCACCTCTTAGCTTTGGAAAGAGAATTGAGGGAAGATTACTGGGTAATTAACCAGCAGGAAGAGGAATTCTGGTCAGTCAAATCCAGATACAACTGGCTAATTCAGGGAGATAGAAACACTAATTTCTTCCATATGTCTACGCTGATCCGGAGGAAAAGGAACAAGATTTATTGTTTTAAGGATAGCTTGGGTAATTTGATACATAATGAGGAGTCTATTGCTTCATTCATTAGGGAGGGTTACTTATCTCTGTTCACCACTTGCAAAGAAAGTGCTCCTATCTCGAACTGGAATATCTCTAGCTGGTATAACAGGCTGTCTAGTGAGGAGGGTGATTTGTTGAACTATCCAGTCACAGAAAAGGAAGTGAAAGAGGGGCTTTGGAGCATGAAGCCTTTTAAGGCCCCTGGGCCAGATGGCATGCACGCAGGTTTCTATCAAAGGAATTGGAATATTGTGAAGGAAGTGGTGGTGAGGGAAGTGTGTAATATTTTCGGTACTGGGGTCATGCCAAGCCATATTAACAAAACCTTGATCACCCTCTTACCTAAGTGCACAGGAGCCGACTGTCTTGGCCTCTTTAGACCAATTGGCCTCTGCAACACCACTTATAAGATTGTCACAAAAATCCTAGTTCAACGGATTAGACCGCTCTTGGACAAGCTGGTCTCTCCTTTACAGACTGCCTTTGTACCGGGCAGAAGAGGGCTTGATAATATGATCATCGTCCAGGAACTTATCCACACCATGAGCATGAAGAAAGGAAAGCAGGGATATATGGCAATAAAAATCGATCTAGAGAAGGCATATGACAAATTGGAGTGGCATTTTATCCGGGATGTGCTTATTCTTTTTAACTTCCCCCAGGACACAGTGAATCTTATCATGAGCTGCATCTCGGGCTCTTCCATTTCAGTTCTTTTTAATGGAGGAAAACTTGATCCTTTTCTTCCCTCAAGAGGAATTAGACAGGGGGATCCGCTTTCTCCCTATTTGTTCATCTTATGCATGGAGATGCTAGGATTTCTAATTGCTGACCAGTGTGCTTCTAATCTTTGGGAACCACTCAAATCTTCTCAAAGTGGCCCCTCCTTTTCGCATCTATTTTTTGCGGATGACCTGGTCCTTTTTGCTAAAGCTGATATGAAGAATTGTCAGAGTATCCGTGATACTTTAGACACTTTTTGCGAGCTATCTGGGCAGAAAGTGAGTATGGATAAGTCGCGTGTTTTCTTTTCGCCGAATGTTGATAAGGAGACTCGGGATTCATTATGCAATATTTTGGGCTTTAGATCGACGCCCAACTTGGGAAAGTATCTCGGCTTCCCCATAAAACACAAGAACTCTTCTTCTCGTGACTTCGACTTTGTCTTGGAAAGAGTCCATAATAAGCTGCAGGGATGGAAAGCTAAAATGTTGTCTACGACCGGTAGACTAACTCTAACTAAAGCTGTGCTCTCTGCCATACCCTCTTATACAATGCAAGGGTGTTTATTGCCAAGTCGAATTCTTTCAAATTTGGACAAAGAATGCAGGAATTTCTTATGGGGGTCCACGGATGAGAAGAATAAGCTGCATATGGTTGGCTGGCCTAAAGTGACTAAGCCGAAGAGCAGGGGGGGCTGGGTTTGCATGCAGCAAGGGAAAGGAATACCACCTTGGCAGCTAAGCTTTGTTGGAGAATGAGGGAAGAGAGTGGGGAGCTCTGGTCCAAAGTTCTGAAGTCTAAGTATAAAAGAAGGACAATCTCTAGCAAGGCCCCTAAGTCTAGAACTTGGAAGGCAATCATTCATGGTGCTGCGGTTTGTGAAGAAGGTTCGAAATGGTCACTTGGAAATAACAGCCAAAGGTCCTTTTGGGATGATAAATGGTTGGATTTGGGCACTATTCGGGAATGCATAGAGGGGCCATTGCAAAAGGATGAGGCAGGCTTACGAGTCTGTGATATCTACAAAAATGGCATGTGGGAACTTCATAGGCTCTCCTTCTTTCTTCCTCCCCTTCTCTGCCAATCCATAAAAGCTACACCGATAAGGACGGCTTCATCTAGTGAGGATCACTTATCATGGATGGCTAGCCCAAGAGGGGATTTTGATCCTAAAGGTGCTTATCTCATTGCCTGTGGAGCTAACAGAGGAGATGAGTGTTTTAGGGGTGCCTGGTTATGGAAACTAAAAATCATGCCCAAAATCCAAATGTTCCTTTGGAAGTGCTACCACAATAGCATTCCTGTCAAGTCAATCCTAGCTCAAAGAGGCATCCAAATCCCCCCTACATGTGATATTTGCCAAGACCAGCCGGAGACTATTAGTCATGTACTAAGGGAGTGTAAGGCAGCACAGGAATTCTGGGCTGGGGCCAATCGGCCTGATGAGTTGGCTCACACGGCTGGATTAGAAGTGATGGAATGGATCAAAGCCAATGCTTGTTGCAAAGTTCCCGCTAAAGGGAAAGATTATCCATGGGCCTATTTCTTTCTTTTTGGCATTTGGCAACTATGGCTTAGAAGGAATAAGGTGATGTTCCAACCATCCCAAACCCATCTAAATTTATACAATCTGGTTGAAGCTCAGGTTCTTGAGTTCTGGTTTTGTGTTATTGACCATGTTGAGCCTAGGAGTAGATCTGTTGTTGCTGTTAGATGGACTAAACCTCCGGAGAATTGGGTGAAGTTGAACACGGATGGTTCGGTGAAAGGAAGCCCGGGTATAGCAGGATGTGGGGGTCTTTTGCGTGACTGTCATGGTAATTGGGTTTCCGATTTTGCTAGGGCCATCGGCATTACGTCAAGCTTAGCTGCTGAACTGTAGGCAATCCGTGATGGTCTAACTAGATGCTGCCATTTATCCCTCCAGGCAGTGGAAGTTGAGGTTGATGCCTCAATTGCAATTTCTTTGTTGACTGAAGATGCTCATTCTAACGGTGAGTTTTCTTCTCTTATTGATGACTGCAGGGACCTTATGAAGAACATCCAGCAAGTCCGGCTGAAACAATGCTTTAGGGAGGCCAATCGGTGTGCGGATGCCCTTGCTAAGTTTGGCAGCACCATGGTTGAGGATTTTATAGTTTTTGAGTCTCCCCCTGGTTTTATTTTGAATCTGATGTATTTTGATAAGATGGGCTTGACCCAAAACCATGTATGTAATTTTGTGGCGGATGCCACGTAGTTTGTTTAATATAATTCCAGTTTACCAAAAAAATAAAAATAAATAAGGTTTAATTCATTAAAAAATGGCACAACTAAAGAAACCATTTCTGCTCTATTTTTAATACACCTCAATTCAATTTTTTCTAAATTGAAAAATATGTTTTTCTTTTATGCTTGGAACAAATTCAAAACATAATTATTTTGAGAGAGAGAAACAAGGAATCTAATCTATCTTTGCCCTTTTCAATCTCGAGGATGTTGTCTGATTAATACTACCCTTTAAAAGTGAGAGATTTTGTCTTAGAATACATTAGGCCGGCATATTTGTAGGGGACAGAATAATATAAAACACCTATATAATGCAACTTTCTCCATGAATTGATTTTCTCAATTAGGGTTAAGAACAAAGAATTTTTAATGAAGCTTGCAACAATTTCTTCATTGCTACTGCTACACCTCCATCCTTGATGTTTAAATTGGTATATTTCCCACAAAGTAATAAGGAAATGGAGAGGGTAGGAAAACATATTATTATAAGAAGCACTAGAATTACCAAGTTGACAATCCCATTTCTACTGGGGCAACCCACATCATACCATACATGTTCTTCTGCCATGTAAAAATTTTCATTGTCAATATTTTGATTAAAATTATAAAGAGTATTTTGACAAAAAAAATAATTTGGAGTTGAAATAGGTCTCCAAAATCATACATTTTTTCCAAATAAGATTTGATTCATTCATATATTCCATTGAACATATGTTTAAACATAATTAATTACAACAACAAGATTGCAAACATAACAATGGTAAATATTTCTAATGAGAACAAAAAAATAATATACTTCCTTTTTATATCGATTTTTGGTCTATTAATGTATTTAAGCTCTTGATGTATTAACTACTACTACTTGGACTACAAAATTTAAGACAATTATATACATAATATTTATAATTTTTCTTTCAAGTTAATTCGGAAGAAATTCAACTTGAAAATTGTGACTTCAAGTTAGAATTTCAATTGCTTTTTCATGTGTCTAAATGCATGCGTAACAGAGTGTAATAAACACTACTCTATTATATTATATACAAATGTAAACTGATACATAATTATATATAGATTATAAAGGCATAAAATGAATTAATAAAGAAAATAATTCCTTTGGCAAAACTCCTTGTTTCAGGGGGGGAAAAAATCACTTTCTCTTAACAAATTGCACAACGTTGTTGAGAGAGGAATAGGATAACATTGACCCCACAAAAGCATCTGTTCATGGCCATCAAGGGTTTGATCTACAATTTAGCAGTTTCTTTTTTTAGTTGGATTTTTGGCATTTTGGGTAGTTTGATTTTTTTTGGGAGTGGGGTGGGGGAGGGGTTTGTTAGAAACATGTTAAGAAATTGACTTCTAATTTGTCCACTTGAACATAGTATTAAAGTGGTGAAAATCCTTGATCCCTACATAGGAAATGGAAGAAAAACTGAATCTAAAAAAAAAAAAAAAGAAAAAAAAAAGAGGGAAATGGAAGAAATAATATTTAATATATGGGTTTTTATGCACATGAGCTAGGCATTGAACTTAAGCATTTGTGGACTGAGCTCTTTTTCCAAATAATAATATTTTATTATTTTATATTTTGAGTCAATAAGCCTATGCACAATAAATATTCCTGTTTTTATGTTCACTAACATACATATTCATAGTCTTTCATCCATAAAAAAACTATTTTTTGACAGAAAAACTTTTCAAGAGAAAATATTTTTTTGCATACATCTGCATAGAGTCAATGTGAGAGTAAGAGACATTGTTTAGTTTGTTGAGCACGGAATTTGTAGTGCTTTTGGTGTAGAACAGTCTGCTATGGCCTTCTTGGACTCTCACATGCGCCTGAAATCATTGCGCAAGGTAAAAAGGCACTAGTAGAAATCATGCTCTCAAAGTCGAAATCGCATGAAATTTGGCAAGCTAAAGCAAAAAGGCCTTTTGAGCAATAATTGTTGCTTTGCCATAAGGTACCCCCTGAAAATGACGAATTCCTTCATTTAGGGCCGAAAACTGCAATTTTGCCGTTTATAGTAATTTTTGTTTCCTTAATAACTTTTTACTCAAAAATCAGAATAATGTCCCGCTTGTTTGGGACAAACCTTAAGGTCAGTAGTTTATGATTCTGCATTTAACTCAATTTTGTCATTTTTAGTAAATTTTGGTATTTTGTCACCTAATCGCGTAATTAGTGCGAATTCGGTTTTCAGATGTTTTTCTCAGTATTTATATGTTTTGTCGCTGTCAAAGGCAAATTAGACTATAACCAATAAACAGATACATTTGTCAAATTCTTTCTCTGGTGGATTCCAGTTTATCTCCTTATGAATTTAAGAAAACTCCCCGTGGATACGAGGTTTACTACTAAGAGCTAATAGTTTGTTTCTGTTCCATCAAGAGAGCATCATGTGTGCTTTCCTCAGGTTTCCGTAACATCACTTTTTCTCCATACTGTTGTTCATTTTATCCTGTGAGGCAGATGTTTGTGAGTCTCTAAGCACCACTAATTGTCTAACACAATACTTGATCAATTGTACATCATTCATTATTCATGCATCTGGTATGTGAGTTGTTTAATTATTTTACAGATTTCTTCTGTATATTGTTCTTATATGTTGAATCTATTTGTATTATTGTTTGTGATTAGATATGTGTATATTGTTCTTGTTTGCATAATCACAAAAGTAAATTATTTATAAAACATACCCAATAGAGTTCTCAAACTTCCTGTAGTACACGTTTTGTAAAGTATATTCTTTACAAAACGAGTACAATAGAAAGTTTACATGCCCTTGATAAGAAGCAAAGAAGATGCCCCTTGAAATATGTTTAGTTCTTTGATTTTATGTGCGGTTAGTCTGTAGCTCTATCTCCAAGATGATTTTATTGTACCGAGCAATTATCGTTTTTATGTTGAACGACTTGATTACAAAAACTCTTTTTTTTTTTAATCAAAAAAAGAAAAGAAAAGAACTCATTTTGAGTGAGTGGGAATGTAGACCTTACCTAAAAAGTTTCTTTTTATTTATTTTTATTTTTATAAAGATAAGACATGGAACCTTATGATGTAAAAGAGATTAATTCCCAGATTTTCTCTCCATTGTAAAAGAGGTTTAATCACTATTTACAACTTTTTTTTGGCTAAATACTGCCATTAACTATTGCAAATAATTGCTACATATATTAAATCAAGAGGTGCCCTATCTTAAATTGAGTAGTTAATACGAATTGTGTGTAACATTGACTCTGGCTCTGATATAGACCTCTTCAACTTTCGTATACTTTCCAATCTCTTTTGGGAACCGGTGGTGGTCCTGGTGGAGCTGTCCATAGATGATGGACCATGTCTAAGTCTTATTCTTGTATGATTGACGGTAGGGAATATCAAAATAATGGATCGCAACATCAGCTGTCATTCTTAGAGAAAAGAAAGAAAGACATACTTTAATCGTTGTAGTTGTGTCTATTAAGGCTTAATTTAACAAGCCTTGGTGCAAAAAGGGTTGGAAATGCAAGCCGTACTAGTGATTTTACCAAAGTATAATTAGGGGTCGTTGTACAACTGCTCTTATCTATGAAATATATAACAAATGAAACTTGACCAGCTGGTTGTTTTTGTTTTTGTTTGTTTTGTTATTTATTTATTTTTGTTGGCTTAATACTCTTGGGCGAGAATAAATCTATTGGCTAAAAAGTTTAAATACTTATAAACCACCACCATTTGCAGGTTTAATTAGAATCATCTTGATTTTTCAAGAATTAGCCACAATCTCAGATCCACCACATAAAGAAGGAAGCAGAGATGGTTTTGCTACTAAAATAAAATTTGACCAAATGTTAAAAATTGCTATGCAAAGAACCTCCACCAGTATGCCTTAATTTCAGCCAAAAAAAAAAAAAAAAAAAAAGAAAAAGAAAAGAAGAAGAAGAAAAGAAATAACTTCCAGTATGTTTTGTGCTAAGGCATCAAGGGTAAATCACAAAGTTCATCTAACAAAAACAACTAAAAACACTAAGTTTGGCACATGGTATTAATGGACCGTGTAATTAAACAATTAGGGTTTGTTTGGTTAGCTGAAAAATACATTGTTTTTTGTTTTCATTTTCAATTTTAGTGAGTCCCACCATTAAAAAACTGGTTTAGTTTTAGCATTTGTATGTAGTTTTCATTTTCAATATCCTAAGAGTTGGATTTGAATATAAAAAATGAATACAACTTTTTAGCGTTTTTGTTTTCTATGAATACGAATATAGTAGTATATTCATAAATATTGTGAAAACATAAAATTACTTTTTTTTTCACTGATGATGTGAACGAGTGAGAAAAGCTACGTTTTGCTTTTTAAATAGAAAACAATGACCTAACTTGAGTATGATGTATTCTATTTCAAAATAATATATTCAAAATAACTTATCAAATACTACCAAATGTGAAACTAAAAATAGACACACCACTTTTTGAAACTAAACATGGCCATTATTCACGTGGATTAGCTATTTGATCCTATTATGTTTTTAGTATTGACTCATTCCTTGACATTTAATTGTAATCAAATTCCGTTTATTGGTGTATTTTAGTTGGGGTGAGTTACTCTTGCAGTGGTTTTTTCTTTATTGACTTTTCCATCAGTTTTTACTTTGTAACCATATCGTGTGATAACTGTTCTTTTTCGTTTCTGTTTTTTGGTTTATGATTTGCCCACTTGCTAATTTGTGGTTGTTGATATTAATATTGTTATCATATAATTGGATTACTGGTTTTGGTTCGGACTTGGGTAAGATTAGAGATTTGGGTCAACCTGTCCCAACTCCTAAGAAAGAGTTTGCGTGGCATGTTGGCTATGAAGTGACATAGGGGCCTAAGTGACATGATGGTACTCACGTGGTGACGTGCTATTGATGTGGGCTTAGGGCTGATGTGGCAAGACTCAATGTTGACACGTGAAAGAATGCATAGATGGCCAGAGCGTGGGATGCGTGGTTCACTTGGAAGTAAAGATGATTTTAGGATAATCATTAAGAAATTTAAATTATACATAATTTAATAAAATGATAATTTGAATGTTTGTTATAATTGCGAGTCGAGTTACTAAAAAGAGAAAAATTGTTGAGATTGCAAAGTCAAAAAGAGTATAACTGTCATCATTATCAAGAAGAACTTACAACTATTATATATTTCTTGGTACCATTTTTTAAAGAAAAATGAATTTAGAGATTATTCTTATTGAATAGGTTGAACAAGCTTTAAATTTGAATGATTAACGATTTTTATCTTTTTTTTTTTTTTTAATAGGCTTTTTGTTGATTAATTTGTTCACTTCTTGTTGTTTGGTCTTGTCTTGTTTTTGTTTGATTTATATTTGTTGTTATTTAGGCTAATATTTATTGTTGTTATTTAAGTTTATATATATATAAGGGATTAAAAATTATATTTGGGGGCAGAATTAATTTTGTAATAATGATATGTTCATAACATTTTTGCAATGAATATTAGACAAAAGTTATTATTGGTGGGTAAAAAAATAATATCAGTATTTGACCCAAATTAGAATCAGTAACAGTTTACCACATTGGATTTATTGTGAAATTGTTGTGAATGTAGTATTACTCTCATCTTTGTTGAACCCAAATTTTTGTGATTTTTAAGTCAGCGTGTTCAACATTTTTATTAGAGTGATCATAATAGGTTAGTTTAGCATATAGTATTTTTTTGGCAAGTGTATATATGTTTTTGTTGTTGTTGTTGTTGTAGGCCAGAGTGGTCACGGGGCTTGCATGTGGAGTCGCCGGTGCTTGGAAGGAGGCTGCCAACGCATACTAGTGTCTGAAATCGTTGTCAGAACCTTCTGATGGCGCATGATGACACATGGGACGTTTTATTGATCGAATTCTTTCGCATGGTAGTGGCAGTGTGGTGATTACTGATTAGAGCCTCTGAGATGGTGGTTTTGAGTAAGCTAGTGGCTTGGCAACGGTGGGTAACACTGAAAACGTTTGTTGATAGTGAAGAGGGGTCGGAAAGTTTTGATTGTGGGCAAGTGGTAGACCAAAGAAGTTGACAAAAGCAGTGGAAGAACGCCATGGAAGACAAGGCTTCTCTTAAACACTAGATAGTTAACGCTATGACTCTAATATCCTGTTAGAAATTTAAAACAAAGATTAAGAGTTGAGTTAAAGAGCAAACACAAAGATTACGTGTTTTAATCTAATGATCTATATTCATAGAGGAATTCCCTTAACGATTACATTTTTATTATACATAATTATATTTTACAACTTACAATGAATTTGGTGTAGAGTATTTATAAGGATCTAAATCTGTTGGAATGGCTTGAATTGTCAAGATTGGTGGCTTGACATTAGCCAACAAACCATCAGGAAATTGCATGATTTCTTACGTGAAGAAATGCAAGGAGTTGCATTAAATGTTGCATGGACACATGGCCAAATTTATTGACTTCTTTGTTGATAGAAGTCTTGCATTATTGACATGCATACATGCCTCACCTTTTGGCTGAAATGCATGACTCCATTGGCATTCATGAATTGTCAAGAAAGGGCAAGAAGCTACACTTGAAGTTACCAAATACATGCTAGCCGAAATATATGACTTCATTGGCAATAAATGCTAGCCATTTTTGTTGACTTGATATGTTTGATGTTGGTGATATTTCGATTGAAGGTTTGGTTATAAATAGAGGTGGAGCAAATGAGAGCTATGCATGTGAGCTACGGAGATAGCAAAATAATTTCTTCTGTGTGTGTGCATCAGAGTATAGAAAGTTAGTGTCTTGTAACTTTTGTCTAAATACAATAGGGTGTTCTTTATTTATTTGTGAGAGAACCAAGAATGTATTTGGGGTTTGGGATTATGTAAGAGTGTCTTCAAGCCATTGTTGTAATCTCCACAGTTATGGAATTATATTCTATTGTCTCCAGTGGACGTAGGTATATTACTGAACAACGTAAATTCCTTATGTCATATTTTCTTCTCTCTCTTCTTTAACCTTGTGTTAACAGATTAATTCACCCAATACACACAACAAAATATTATACTAATTATACACTAAATCATAGTTGCTAGACTTATACTAGAATACTTTACTCGCACACCAAGTAAGATTGAACTTGATATTTTTAACAAAGTCGAAACATATAAACCTTCTGTTTACAGTCTCACAGCTCTCATTAAACCTTTTATTTAATATAGAGGGTAAAAAAAAATGATAGTAAAAATAGGTTTAACCAAACACACCCTTAAACCAAAATTCCAAAGGTGAAAATTTTTTTTTTTTTTTTTTTTTTTTTTTTTTTTTTTTTTTTTTTTAAGCAAAGTCAATTCTTTTAAAGGTGCACGCATGGGTACCACCGTACCAGGTACGATATGACAACCTATAATGTCAATCTAGCTAGCTGCATGCACTGCCTTTCCCGATTCATTTTGGGAACAAAAACAATAATGCTAGATTGCCAGGACACACCCCTTAGATTACCTTCCTTTTCTCTGAGTCCCAATTTAGCAGGGCAGTCCGCACACGTGCTAAGATTTCAAGCCCTCTTCTCTGCTTGATCCAATGCCTGCTTCTGGCACGTGGACAGACAGGGCATATATATGATTAAAATTGTTAATGGTATTGACGTGGCTATCCCTCATTCGTTGCTTTCCTTGTTGGTCGAATGATTCTTTTGTCAGCCGCAGTCGTTCATGGTATCCTTTCCAGGTTGGCAACAAGTCTCTCCAATTAATCTTAAGCTCTCAAATCTCTATTTAACTCTTCAAACTCTGAAAAAAAAAAAAAAAAAAAAGAAGAAGCTGTTTATTATATTATAGGACAAAGTTTAACTATAAATTTTGTTATAGCAATGTGGTTGTAGTAAGTGATTACAATTTCACTTAATATGTTTTTATTAGATGAAAATTTTGAAAAATTCACCATTCTATTATATTTTCTTCTTAATTTTTTTTAATCTGCAAATTTTTTAGAGATTAAATATTAATAATTATGTCATCAATCAAATGTTTAAGTTTTACATTTTTGTAGTTTAAAATTATGCATAAAAAATAAGTTTCATGATCAAACAACAAATAACATCTTATTCGCACCAAATTTGATATACATTTTAAGAATATAAAGAGCATTCAATCTAATGGTCAAAATATGTAGCTATTGATGAAGTGCAAATCGTCAGTCTTTGTGAGTGTGTCCAGATGGAGCTGAGTCCTCATTTGTGTTTCTGCAAATACGATAGATGACTCCTTCAAAGTGTTCACCGGTGTGATGTCTGCTACAATGTTTCCGATGCCAAAGTCAGTACAAGAAAGCCTTTAGAGAATACAAAGAATATCATATTCACTTATGAGTACTTTTAGGTGTGTATATATATCTTGTGTTGGTGTTATGAGGGGTTTATATATGTTTCCACTCCTCCTAGTCGTTGTGGCTATTATTGTGGTTTTAAAACCTATCTTGGTAACGCTTTATGCTGAGTAATATATGCTTTGATGGGCCTTCAATGGTCTATACAGTTGGTCGTGCATCCGTCCGAGGCATTATTGGCTGCATTGAATGGCTTCTTTATCTTCGTCAGTGATGTGGACTCATTGACAGGGATATTTGATTATCTCGTCTGTGACAAAGGGTTCGTCGGTCTCATCAGCTATTATAAAGATATTTAGTAGAGTTTTCAAGTTTGTGGCTAAACTTTTTCCTTTACCAAAAAAAAAAAAAAAAAAAAGTCAATTTCGGGATTTAAATTGACGATAATAAGAAGCTAGGGTCCTTGTAGTGGCCATGTCACTATTGGATGTCATTTTGGATTAGTGCTGGATCAACGATTAGGAAAGTGCACGTCTCTCTCTAGATTTATGCCCATCCAATGAGTGACATGCCTTTTTTTATTTTTTATTATTATTATTATTCGTGAATCGTGATTTGAGTTTGAAATTGAATCTAGAATCTTAATTCAGAATAGGTGGAGTCCATCCATGATTTTTCACAAGACACCGAATCACAGGACAGAATAATTGAATGAATTATGTTAGGGACACAACTTTTGACACAATTTTGTATCACAACTCACCACATGGCGAGTTGTGATTGATAAGAGTGTGTTTCCACATGACCCATTGACATATCTTTACCAATTACAACTCGTCATATGGCAAATTGTGGAGGATTCTGGCATTTTACCCCTAATTTTGAAAAAAATTAGCAACATGCCCCTGTTTGCAAACTATATAGGAGCGGACCCCTGTTTCGATACTCGATTATCCTAAAATTGAGTTCAATTAAATACTCGATTTGTAGAAAATCGAGTTATGCCCGATCAAACTTAAAAAAAAATAAAAAAAAAAAAATTCCATGGAACTCGAGTTTCAGGAAATCGAGTTCCATGCAAAAAAAAAATTTATAAGTGTGATTGCTCTATATTCAGGGAGCCCTATAGTGGCGTTTTTAATCCCTATAGTGACGTTTTAAAACCCTATAGCGGCGTTTTCCTGCAAATATTTTTAGAAGTGTGATTGGCCCATATTCACGGTGCCCTATAGTGGCGTTTATAAGCCCTATAGTGACGTTTTAAGGCCCTATAGCGGCGTTTTTCTGAAAAAATTTTTATAAGTGTAATCGCTTTGTTCTGGGTGCCCTATAGTGATTTTTTTTAGGCCCTATAGTGACGTTTTTATGCCCTATAGTGACGTTTTAGAGCCCTATAGCGGCGTTTTCCTGTAAAAAATTTTTATAAGTCCCATACCAAGTTCAAGGGGCCCTATAGTGGCGTTTTTAAGCCCTATAGTGACGTTTTAAAGCCTTATGGCGGCGTTTTGGAACTCGACTTCCCTAAAATCGAGTTCTATGCTTTTTTTTTTTTTTTAGTTTTATTTGAAATAACTCGATTTTCTACGAATCGAGTATTTTAATGAAACTCGATTTTAAAGTAATCGAGTATCGAAACAGGGGCATATCCCTATATAGTTTCGAAAAAGGGGCATATTGCTAATTTTTTTCAAAATTAAGGGCAAAAGGCTAGAATCTCCGCAAATTGTGGCACAAAATTATACCAAAAGTTATGTCCCTAGCATAATTCTAATTGAATATGCTACATCGGTCTTCATGTCATATTTTTGATAGTAGGGAAAAGTTATTAAGATCAAAAGATACGAGAAAGATGGCATGTAACTTGATGGATCGTACATTTTATGAGAATAAAATTATAACGACATTGGCTCAGCATTTTCACATGGAAAAGAATATAAATGGTCATTCTTACTGAATATTGACATTTATTGGGGTTCAAGGGACCTTGCCAACTGTACATGTCCTAATTTTGCTGTGTCAGTGCCGGTTCACTTGCACCTAAATACAAAAGCTTAATTATATATCAATAATTTTACCTCTCAAAAATAATAACAGTCTTAATACAAAAGAAATTATATAAAATAGAAAGTTATATAAATAGTATTTAACTGATATTTATTAAAAAGGCTAAAAATGTATTAAGCCAACCCTGCGCTGTGGAATTGGGGGTTAAAAGTCAAATACTACATCTTGGGCGTGTTGCCGACTCAAATGTCTAAGACACGAATAACGGAATAAGTAGTCTAACAATACCCATCAATTAACTCCCATTCTTAGTTGTAATCTTCACAAGATGGACGAATATCAGAACTTCAAGGGTAAAAAATGTAGATGCGATTCTATGACATCTTATCAACATTTGGGTGACTTATTTGGTAAGAAACCGGATCAATAAGCCACAGGACTTGGGTTCGAGTTTCAAACAACTAACTGTATGTTAGTGCTCTTTGAGAGTGGTTAGGGTGCTATATTATGGTTACGTTTAAATAGGAAAGCCGCATTGGTCGCCTTCTAACCATTTTTTAATTACCCAAAAAAAAAAAAATTTTATGACATGTCGGTTTTGGTGATTGTACTCATGGGAGGTAATTCCAACCCTTTTTACCTCACCAACTCTACGCTCTCTATCTAGTAGCTATGCAGTTGGGGATTGAAGATCCTCTCAAATATTAGGACGAGAGGACAATTCGTCTTTGGTACCACAATAACTAGACAAACAACATCCATCACAATCAAAATGAGAAGAATATCATAAATATTCACAAAAGCATATAAAAAGTTTTGAAAAGCTAAATCATTTCGTAGATCGATTTTGTATTATATGTTAAATCATGTGTCATATGAAGACTGAAAATTTTATTATATTAGATATAAATAAAAGAAGTCCCTTCTCTCTTTTTTTGAACCACACTGATTAAGATTGGGAAAAAGACATCCACGAAAAGCAAAGCATCTCCTTTGAACATAACCAACCAAGAATGAATTTTGTTTGGGCGTGTGAGTGAGTTCAGTTCATATATAGTAAACCCCGCTGGAGATAACGGGACATCACGTGCATGGGGACATTGGCGTCGACAATGAATTGCACCCTAATGGGTTGTACAGCCATCAAAGTTGTCTGTTGGTTCCTTAATAGTTCTCTGTCGGCAAAGACATGCAGACACGTGGGGATCCTGAGATAGAGAGAATGAGATTGCCAAAGCACGCGGAACTGCATATAAAGCCTAGCAGATAGATAGTTGGTTGTGATAGGATAAGATAAGTTGTCGTCAATCCTTAATACCATAAATATCTGAGTAGTTCTTCTGCCAAACCCTGTTTTGGTACCTTGTAGGAAGTCAAGGTCTTCTGAGGTCGCCGGCCCACAACTTCAATTCATATGAATTGTAGCTCTAGATGCCTTCAATTAGGTCGCCAAAAGAGTCAGGTGGGGTGGGGTAGGCATGGCCATGGCGGTTCGATTCTCAATAATAGCTTGTTAAAAAGTACTAACATATCTAGAAAACTAAATTTACTATCTACACCCTTAAGCTTCGTTTGGGAGTTCATAAAGAAATGGAATAGAATAAAATGATTATAAAAGAATGGAAATGAAAGGAATGGAATTGAATGAAATGTATTTAAGCAAAGGAAGTGAATAAAAAAGAAAAGAATGTAATGAAGTTAAGTAACCTTACTTGGATGTTTTAAAATAAATAAATGAAAAGTAATACAAATGAATGGAATGTAAGTAATCTTGTTTGGGAAAAATATAGAGGGAAATGAATGAAATCATTTTATGACAATATTACTATTAGATTCCTATTTTAAAATAAATGGTTGAATATATAGGGGTATTTTTAAAGTTTTAGTAAAAAATTTATTAAATTTAAGAAGAATGAAAATTTGAGATTTTAAGGAATAAAGAAAAATAAGTGTTCCCTTTTATTCATTTCATTCCCTTTCACTTAAATTCCAAAATAAGAAAATGAACTTTCCATTCCCTTTATTAAAATTCCCAAACAAGGGAAGATAAGAATATTTTAAAATTATTCTTTTCATTCTTTTCCATTCCATTCCTTCTTCCCAAACGATGACTTAAAGTTTCAGATTGTTAGATTAAATGAATAAATTCACAATCTCCTAAGTCTTAACAGTATAAAATTTTGGAATGAATTGATAATTTAATATAGTATCTGTAGGGACACGATTCTTTTGGGGTCCAATAATGATGTTGGGTTCGTACGTGAAAGATCCCTCACAATATGATTTGTAGAGAGTGGGCTTGAAAAGCTTGCCGTTGGTCACGGGGCGATGTTCCGGTCTTGATTTTAGAAGAATTCCTGTAGAAAAAGGAGTCGGGTTTGAATATTTAAGCCTTATAGCATCGCATCTTATGGGGTTGGGCTCCTCGGACTTGATCCGAGGACCATTAAGGTCTTACCCCGGTTACCCAACGGTGGTTTTTTTTTTTTTTTTTTTTTTTTTTTTTTTTTTTTAATGATGGCGCATGTGTTGTTAAGGTATTTTCACCCATGGAGTTTCTTTTTGGAGATCGGATCAGAGCCCCCTTCTAGGTTCACTTACTTTTTCTTTTATACTAGCTTACGTCCGCTGTCCTTCGTCCACGTGTAGGGTCAACCTTTACAAGACTGATATTTGTCGCATCAGTCTAATCCCGAAATTGTTGGGGATGGTTGATAAAACTGGAGAATACGGCTCTGTTAGGCGCAGAGTCTTATCTGGGAAGGGTAGTAAGGATAACTCTCTCAAGATATTTTAGATCTCCTTCCACATTTATTCCTTTATCTCTTTTTTACCCCTACCCTCAATGGAGCTTTGGGTTTGCCGAGGACGAAACTGTCCTCGGCTGCATCTCCGGGCCATTACCTTTTTCGGCTTGGGCCTTTGGACTCCCCACGAACAAGTGGGCCTAGCCCATAAATTATTGGGCCCCACAATAGCCCCTCAAAACCCTGCTGTCCAACATCCTGGTTGGAATGGGGGGTTTTGGTAATAACAGGCCTTTATTGTGACTCACTTAATTCAACCTTTGACTGACGCTGGCGACTCTTCACCTGCCCAAGAAGTGTACCGGTCTACAAGATGCTCCTCTTAATTTCTTCATGATGCGCTTATGCTGTTTGGTTATCCGAAGCGCGTCTTTAATATCTTCCCTTCACGAGACCTCCCAGATTTGACGGTTATTGATGGCGTGGGGGAACGAAACGGGTGTATTCTTGACTGCAGATTTCCTCGGGGACCTGAACACATTAAGTATTCTCCTCTTCGTCCCCTATATAAAGAGGAGAAACAAGAATCGTTTCTCCCACAGATGAATCCCTTTAATCCCTCCAAGATTTGAAAACCCTTAGATTCCTTCCGGAGTTTACTTTTACTCTCCGGTTATTCCTTAACCTGAAATACACTCGCCATAGCAGTAAGCAATGAAAAAACCATTCCCTTCCCAGAAACGCCCTGTCTTAACGAAGCTCGAAATGGCTCGGTCAGGGCAAGGATGGCGGAGACTTAAGATTTGTCCCCCCTTCCTTTCAGCCAAAATCCGAAGCAGGGGCTCATCACGTCAAATTTTCGGCGTGACTGAGTCGAGAATTCCCATCATCGTAACCAACCGCTCTCTTACGAGCATACCTAATATGGCCCCAGTGTGTTAGGAGTCAGGAACGAGGCAGGGACTAAGTGTCTCTGTTTCTTCCTCTCTTCGTTCACTGGTGGCCCCCTCCGCCTCTCTTTCTTAGTCTTCCCAGCACCAGATCCCTCCTGGTGCTTTCACTTCTCCCTCTTTTGCTCCTTTTTCTTTCTTTTTATCTCTTCTCTCTTCTTCTCCTCCTTCTTTACTCATGTCCTCCATCTTCCTCATTCATCTCCTCCATCCTCTTCTTCCTTCTCCTTCAAATTCTTCTTCCTTCTCCTTCATCTTTTTCCAAAGAAGGTTCTTCTTTCGATATGAGCAATACTGAGGCAGAGATTGGAGAGACTTTGAAGACGAGTTTAAAAGACACCTGACTATTTACTTATCTGTACTACGGATGTTAGTGTTGCTCCGGCAGCTCACCTTTTGTATAGGCTTGTTTGAGCCCCACTTTGTACGTTGTAATAATTTTTATATTAATAAAAGTTGTTGTTATTTTACTTCGCATGTTTTGTCTATGTTTTTACAAATTTGCAAGCGCTGCTAGACACAATAATATATCATTTAAATCAATGATAACTAAAGCCAAAATACTTGCTGATAAAAAGATGTAACCATAACTTTAATAGAATTGTTTGACATAGCAATGCGTACCTGTAAATAGTGATACTTGCCCGAAACAGAGCCGAGATTAGAACTGGATGTTCTATGTGGTGTAGGAAGTAATTATTCGAAGACATATCACCCGCAAAAATGAATAGCCCCCTTAGGCTACCGAATAGCGGAGCGTCCCGCCATCATCCTAACACTCTTATTGGCCTTAACATTTTACAGTATTTGAGCCGAGGACTTTCCCTATCCAAGTAGTTGGTTTTCCCATAGGCTTGAGTTCGAGGACCATGCAAGGCCTTGGTACTGTCAACACTTGTAATTTTTATTTTTTGTACTCGGTTTCCCCATAGGCTTGAGTCCGAGGACCATGCAAGGCCTTGGTTCTGTCCAAAACTTGTAATTTTTATTTTTTGTACTTGGTTTCCCCATAGGCTTGAGTCCGAGGACCATGCAAGGCCTTGGTTCTGTCCAACACTCGTAATTTTTATTTTTTGTACTTGGTTTCCCCATAGGCTTGAGTCCGAGGACCATGCAAGGCCTTGGTTCTGTCCAAAAATTGTAATTTTTATTTTTTGTACTTGGTTTCCCCATAGGCTTGAGTCCGAGGACCATGCAAGGCCTTGGTTCTGTCCAACACTCGTAATTTTTATTTTTTGTACTTGGTTTCCTCATAGGCTTGAGTCCGAGGACCATGCAAGGCCTTGGTTCTGTCCAACACTCGTAATTTTTATTTTTTGTACTTGGTTTCCCCATAGGCTTGAGTCCGAGGACCATGCAAGGCCTTACATGGTCCTCGGACTCAAGCCTATGGGGAAACCAAGTACAAAAAATAAAAATTACGAGTGTTGGACAGAACCAAGGCCTTGCATGGTCCTCGGACTCAAGCCTATGGGGAAACCAAGTACAAAAAATAAAAATTACAAGTCATGTGTAGTAGTGGTACACTCATGGTTGCTCCAGAAGCTTATAAACCATGAGTGAGAGGGTTCTCAGTATCAAAGTTCAAGGTATGGGTTCAATCCTTTGTCACCACCTTACCTCAAATTTAAATTTCCACGTGTTATAAGGATGATAATTCATGTTCATATGTCATATAAACTCATGAGTATTCGACTATATAGGTCAACATGAACATGACATGTTTATTAATCTTGTTAAGATCCATCTTGCTCCTAAGATGACTTATTTATTAAATAGGTTGACACAACACAACTTGCTTAACCTGTTTAAGAAATGAATTGTGTTAGGCTTAACATTACTTATTTGATAAATAGGTCATGTAGTCAAGTTAACTGTTTACCTAACATGAATAACTTGTTATCAATTCTCATATTTTACAAAATGTATAAGTACATAACTTGATTTCAAACGAAGTTGCCAATAATTAAAATATAATTAAAACCATAATTTTGAAGATAAATTGGTAAAATTGACATTTAATTAAACAAGTTTGACGAGCTCAAATGGGTTTCATGTATCAAATTCAAACATATTTATAAAATGAATCATTTCGTGTTAACCTAAATTTGACATAGACCTAAAGCCTAACTGGCTAACTTCTTGTCGTGTTTGTATTATGTTCATGAGTTATGTTAAATACTCCATCTATATGTATCCCTAAAGTTACATATCATTTGTATACCCTTCCATTGATGCATTGTGATGAGATGTTTGTTAAGTGCCACCTAAACTCAAAATGACATAGTTTTATAGATTAAAAATTAAAAATTTTAAGAGGCATAATCCAAATTACCCCAAACTAGAAGGATGTAAATTGCATTTTAGTTGAAATATTAACTGACATGGCTGTAATAGGGTTTGAAATGACATAATTTTGATTAAAAAAAAAACTACACCATTTTGAGCTTAGTTAGCATTTAATAGGCACCTTATCACAGTATATGCATAATGTTAGTCATTAGGGGTATGGATTTAAATTTTGAAACTCTAGGGGGCAAAAGAGATACCCCAAACTTGAAAGGTGAAAATTGCAATTTAGTCTAATTAACCCATAAGTTTAGTTTCATGTGAAAGAATTAAGAAGAAAAATTATGACTTCGGATAAAACTGATAAATTACCGATTGTTCCAAATGTTTTAGCTATGAGGAAAACTGAATTTAATTATTTAACCATAAATCTACCACTTCTCCTCACTTGTGGCCAAAACTTTCCCTCAATAAATAGAACTTACCAAGTGAGACTTTTAACTTTTTGAACTTAGGACCACCTGCTTTGATATAATGATAAATTACAAATTATGCCAAAAGTTTAAACTACTAAAAAATTGTGAATTTATTATTTAACTATAAATCTAGTGTATACAAAGCTTTTATACAACTGAAAAAAAATATTAAATAAAATAGGCAAAATTGGGGGATATTTGATTTAATAAGTAGGTAAGGAAGTGCAATTTTTCCTTTCATTTTTAAATATCTGTATGTTAGAGGTATGATTCCAGCTCAAAATCACCTGTCTACAACCATTTAGGATTTTTATAGAGATTTTATTGATATGATGATAGCTTGTAAGATTTTTGGAATGTTTTTATTTTCTTTGGTTGTTGATTGAAATATTTCATTTTTGGGCTTGCCCATCTCCAACAAAAGAGGCTAAAGGAGGTTCGACAGAGAAGACATAGATATGGTTCCCACCAGATTACATGATCAGCCCAGTGGGCCAAATTGATATGGGTTTTTTTAATTGACACAGCTTCAAAACATTATTTTCTCTCTCTCTCTCTCTCCCCCAAAAAAAAAAAAAAAAATGCATTACATTAATTATAATTCAAGTTCAAAATTTAAATCTGAACTTAGAGATAATTGTGGAGATTATGTATATTGTAACAATTTTATTGCACCAATCAAATCTGCACTGGCAATGATTCAATATTACTTGTCCTGTAAAACATCACATTATAGAAGGGTTGGAGTTAGAACTTTACTTTGGGGAGCCCAAGTAAACAAAATTAAAAAAATAAAAATAAAAATTGCAGATTAGTATTTATTTAGCATTAACAAATAACAACACAAGTCATTTGCATTAAAAAAAAAATTATAAATATGTTTTTTAATTTACAAAAAGAAAAAAAAAAAATAATACACATGCATATCACATAGATACACTTGATCTCATAGTGTAAAGTCACTAGAACGAGATGCCCACAATGTTTATTGGCTTTTGTAACAAATTTTTAATTTTTAGGAGGCCAAGTATAATTAATTTTAATTTCAGTTTAAAAATTTTATTTATAGGTATAATATTTAAAAATCCAGGGGGTGCCCCTAGCCTTGGTGTTCCGGGTGATTAGGTATAACAGAATCAGATCTTCCTTCAGTGAAACTTTCCCACCACTTCTCTGCCTCGTCCATCTTATCCAACATGGTACATACAATAGCCTACAAAAGTCAAAAGAACCGTCATAAAGAGAAATCAAATCAATTTTTTTTTTTTTTTTGGAGATAAATTTGTTTGTTTGTTGTGTGTGTGTGTGTGTGGAGAAAGTAAAGGCTCTTAATAAGAAAACTAGTATTTTATCTACCATGTTATTGTCTGATCATTAATCGGGTTGTCAGCTTGGTAAACCTAACAATAATTGTAGTCATACTTTTCATTGTCCAGTATTATTGAAAATTACCATAGCGCATTTTTAGCGTGATGGTTGTTTTACAAATACAAATTCTTGTGAGGTGGGGGGAGGGGGAATAAATCTTCAAAAGGGAATTTTATATAAGTATACACTTAGATTATGTTAAAATAGAAATTTTTATCTCAGATTAAAAAAAAAAATCTTATTGATAATTCACTAAATCTTCTTATAATCTCACCACCATAACTTAAACTTTCGAACAAAGAGTGATTTTGAAAATTTTAGAGTTTATGAAGATTCTTTTTCATTCTAAAATATCGTTGCAACTTGCAAGTTGAACTTAAGAAATATGGAGTATGGACCACAATCAACCTTGTAAAGAGCATATCGAGCATCTGATGGGAGTTGATGATCCTCGAGACATTTATGAGCTTGTTGATAGTTTCCCTGTATTAGCATATATTAACTCAAATATTTAATATAAATAATAAACTTTAGGGCAAATTACAAATTACACCCCTAAAGTTTGGGAGTGTAGAGATTTTATATCCTGAAATTTTAGAATTTTATTTTATTTTTTAAAGTTTTGGGGTTGTTAAATTTTACACCCTTAAGTTTCAAAACTTGGATCTTATATCCTAAATTTTAGAGGTGTTAGAATTTTACTCCATAAATATTGGAGGTGTAAAATTCAAAAGTCTTTAAAGTTTAAGGGTAAAATCTAAATTTTGAAATAGTATGGTATAAAAAAACTCCCCCAAACTTTGGAGCATAAAATTCAAACATTTCTAAATTTTAGGGTTGTAATTTGTAATTTACCTTAAACTTTAATATAAATGATGAAGTTAAGAAAGAAAAAATTAAAATAAGAGAACAAAAAATGCTGAATCTGTCTAATCTGTCCTGGTCGAGTGCTGGAACATTTTTTATTTTATTTTTAATGCTTTTAACTTATTTCCCATCACTAGGTTGGATTCAGTTGAGCAGCGCCTTATCTTTTGTTATAATTGCAAGTTACAACTCAGCCAAAACAAAATCGAACTAACTAAAGCTAAATTTGGACAAATATTTTTACTTAGAGGATGTAGCTGCTGAAGTATGCTGAGCCCTCAAGGATCACATACAATCATTTTGAGATCCAATATGCCCCGGAGAAGGAAGCATATCAAAGTGATTTGCTAGTCAATGTGAAAGGCAGTATAAACCCCCGTGAATGGAGTTAGATAATTTAGATCACATTCAAAATACTGATAAGAGTTGCTAGGCCAAATCTATAATGCTAATTTCAGCTTATCTGTTGAGAATCCATTCGAGTATGAAAGGAAGATACTTTGATAAGATGCTAAATTCCGCATATTTATTCTAATTGAATGTTGGGACTTGGGAGATGGAGGTGCAGAACATTGTGGGTAGTCAGAGCAGAAGATGATTTCATAATATCAAGGTCCCCCGGACTCCCCCCCCCCCCAGTCGGTAAAGTTAGGCGAAAACGGAAGAGTTGTTTGAAGGAGATAAGAAAGTGAAGATTAGTGATTGTGTGCATCAGTAGGTATCACTCCATACCATAATTCTCGAATGAGCCAAGAATACAGTCAATTTTTTTTTTATAGTGAATTTCAGAAGTGAGCTCAGAGAGCTATTGGTGAAGAAGTTAGAATAAGGTGCTATATAACTCCAATCCAATGCCTATTGATCTATCTCAAAAACACAAGACGTTTTGAGGATTTTTTCAGAATTGTCTTTTGTAGAACCCAATAGACTTAATTGTATCTTTGGACAAATTTACAGTAACTTGTTATCAACGCTTGTATGGGGGTATATATTGTCTAAGGATAGTGATTTCATTGTGCCTCTAATTCACTAAAGTCTCCTAATTTTTTGTTCATTAAATTTTACTTGTTTCTTTCATTGTTTACCCTTCATTCCCCAACAAAAAGTTGTTGCTGAGTTTGAGCAGTTGAAGAATAGTATATGGAATCAGTATGTTTCAAATTTGCAGTGTTGAGAAGCTTTTGTCTCCACCAGGGGTCAGAAGGGAGTGACATACCTTAAAGATGAGAATTTCTGCTAATATTATAGCCAAATAGTAATCAGACTCAGAATAACCACATTCCTCAATTGCTTTTCCCAGTAGTTCCTCAGCCTCATTACCCTTCCCTGATTTCAGTAGCCGCATTGCCTCATTCTGCTAACATAATAGCAAATAAATACTATACAGCATGCAGTGATGAAGTGATAAATTTTGCTAGGGAGGCCGATCTATGATATTGATAAACCAGGTCAAAATAAATAATGACACATACAAACACAATTATAAATAATTGTTGGTCGGAGTAAGTCATAATTCGTGTGTATGTTTGATTTTACACTTACTAACCATTTTTCTTAAAAATCCGTAGGGTTTACCTATTGAAATGATACTGAGAAATGGTGCATCCCTATCCTTGGTGCAAATCTAATTTCAAATGGAGGAATTTCAATGACTTTCAGAAGTAGAGAGAAATTAACACAAATAGATGGTACAAACTTTGAGTTCTATGTCATTGTACGTAGTTTCAATGTTATGCAGATTATTCGCAGAATATGTATTCTTAGAGTGTAAAGAAGAGGACCTTATAAAGGGTATTGGCTTGTTCCAATGAAGGCGTTTTAGGAAAGCCGAGAGAGTTCAACTCAACTTGGGAGGCAAGGTAAACACCCACGTCCAACAATGACTTTAGTGCATCCTTCCCACCCCTTGGGAATGCTGATACCCTAAGAGATAGAGTTTTCTTCTTAGTTATGGGACTGAAGGCATGTCCCATCAGGTGGGTTCTGGAAGCATTAGAAAGTGAAAGAGAAGAATGACCAAAGCTAAAATGTGGCATCGTGGCCCTTGTGGTGCTCACCGTGAAAGGAATTCTTTGGGCTAGAGAGGGCAGTGGGCCGTAGTTGAGGCAAAGAGTAGATTCCATTTAAGGTTTGTGATATTAGACAAGATATAGCAGGCTAGAATTTGAAGGTTTAAGGTTATAACATTAATTTATATATATATATATATATATATATAAAATATTGATCATACCTGAAAATGCAAAGATATACAGAAAAAAGAGCAATTTGGGGTGAAGCAAGGTATCACCGCATTGCTTTGATATGAAGTTGCAGTGATTAGGTGTCTTTCCCATCATCTTTGTACTGTCAATTCCATTCATGTACGTACTAGAAAACGTGTTACACATGTGCATGCCTGAGAATCTAAGTTGGAGAGCTCTTAAATCACTTTAAACATTAGGTGACCCTTTCAACATTCATTGGCTAAAGATATTTCAGTCTTTATGAAGGAATATTTGGTAGCAAACCATGTCTTCCTTTTTTTCCCTCCCCCCGCAATTGATAGATGGCAATTCGCATAATACTTTGCTCCAATCACGATAATTCCCTATAAAAACATTTTTTTTTTTTAAAAGTTCTTGCTTCTTATGTAGGTAAGGAACTGGACCAAACCTCCATAGGAAGACTTGGAATAACTTCATTCTTAGCTTTATTAACTAGTTCAACTGATTTGCACGATCATTTTTTCCTACTCTCTGTTACACAAACTTCTCTTCCACTTGTTTTTGAAAAACAACATTCATCTAATATGTGCATCATCTAGATAAGGCAATAACAAAAGTACCCTTGAAGAGACAAACTTCAATCTCGATGATGACAAATTTTTTCGATTTTTTCACTGGAAAAAATAAACACATAGCAATTGTGGCAACTGCAGCGCCCCTTGTCATCTTTGGCAGCATTTTAGCTGGATGGGCTTTAGCAAATCGTTCTTGCAAAACAAGAAAACCTATGATTAAACGTTTTTCTAGCAAGACTTTGAACCTTGCGACTCTCCACGGAGGCAAACTAGCCTACCAGAAATTGGTTGATTATCATGATGCTCAAGTGGATGCAGAAGCACTACGTAGAGCTGAGACAGAATTAGATCGTTTACTTGAAGAGGAACAACTTGATTTTTATATGCTGCAGGTTAGGCATTTTTAGATTTCCACCATGCAATATATTTTAGAAAAATTCCTGCTGTTGATAAAAATTTTCACTTATGTTGATGTAGTTTCTTCTATAAATCAATAAACAGAAATGAAAGAGAAGTACTTGCATGGATGCTTTCTTTTAAAGCTTAAACTTGTTCCACAGATGGATTTAACATCTTTCTGTCTTTCCATTAATGAAGCAGCGAGCGGTGGCAAAGCTGGAAATGAGCGGAAAAGAAGAACATGCAGTGGCAAAATTGGAGAAGGCATTGGAGAAGATGAAGGAGGAAAATAAACAACTTGAAGCCTATGAAACCGATATGTTGCTTGTGGAGATGCTCATCTACAAGGTCTTTATTTCTTCTCCTCCCAGCTTCTTCACACAAAAAGCCCGTTTAACTTGCAGTTCTATCTCTAGATCTAACCTTTTTTAGAGCAAGCTGATGACGTTTAGAATATGACCAATTGCTATTTCATTAGTAGAAAAATAACTCATTCGTTATAATGCTTGGGTACACATGAATAAGTTATTAGTAATTCTTTAAAGTCAAAATTGCACTTGCGTATGAAAATATATTGGGAAAAGTTAACAGATGCCCTAAAAGTATTGGTTTAGGAAATTTTCTTAGAATTTTTTTATGAGAAAAGAAAAAAGAAATTATATATTTTTATATTTTTCTATAAAAGTGGTATCAAATCTTTCTTAAAATAATCCATTAACAAATGCCCTGAGAGTACCTGTTAATTAGACCTAGATATATTAGCTAGCCTAGACAAATCTCAAGTATTGTTGATGTGAATTACTATAATATTTTGAGATTAAAAGTCTTACTTCTTTATTTCTCCTTTCTTTTCTTTTTTTTCAACTTTATTTTCTTTTTATAGTTTTTAAACTTTAAAAGACATCAATAAAATGGAAAGATTTTCTTTCTTATGTATAAACTAAGTTTGACATTAAAAGGAAACAATCCTCTATTAGTTATGGCATAAATAAAAAAGAAATGTATCCATTTATAAGATGGAAAAGGAGGGACATTGATTAGCAAACAAATTAGGTAGGTTTACCGTTAGCAAAACATAAATAGACTTATTTAAGGATATATTATAGACTTGAGTAAAATTTCGTGATTAAAAGAACTGTTTTATATTTCTTTTTGATATAAGATAGAAATTTTACTCTAATTTAGTCTAACTATACATATGTGTGAAACTTCCTCCTAGAGACTTGAACTCTAGACCTTACTCCTCACACATTACAGATACTTATACTTGTGGAGTGATTATCACGTCAGTTTTAGTTTTATTTATTTATATTTTTTTTGCCTCCTTTCTCCTTGGGATGTAAAAGTTTCTCATTTAGTTGTTTGATATCAAATCTAACACATGATTTTTTTTTTTTTTTTTTGACATATCTGTAGGGAGATTTTGAGAAGGCTAATAAATGCGAATGCCTGAAACATGAAGAGATTTCTGATGCACGACGTCCACTATATAAGGTGTGGATACCTCTTCTGATTTCTTGAAAATGAAGTAATGTAGTTAAAACTTTGATTTTGTATAGAAGTAGAGTTAAAATAAGAAATTTCAACAACAAACAAGATTAAGGTAATGAAAAAGATAACGGGATTGAAGTTAAAAAAAAAATCAAATATGAATTTCTAGGCTCATAAGTTCAATAAATATTCAAATCTAATATTTCATGAATAAATAAAAGGCGGCTTACAATGACTCAAATGAGGCTATTTATTATTGCCTTTGGTAAGGCTAAAATCCTAACCCTTTATTTTATATATAACACAATTCTAACCATTCAACTTTATTCAAAGTTATATGTTGGTCACATGAATTTTTAAAATACTAAAGACGTTATAATAAAGATAAATTATCAGAAACCAACACCATAGGTTAAAACTATCTTGCAAAAAAAAAATAATAATAATAATAAAATAAAGACATTATAATAAAAAAAAAACATTACATATAAAAATAAATGATATTGTACTAATGGGTCATATTTTTTGGGGGCTAAAAGTTTCTTGCGAAAGTTTTCTCCAAGTTGGGGAAGAACTCGTCTTCAAGTTCAAACCATCCCTATGATGTCATGGATGGACAATCAACTCTTTCCATCCTATTCTCCTCCGCAAGGCAAGACAAATCAATATGTTACTCATCAATCTTTTTTCACTCATAATAAATCTTGTTGAATGAATTATAATTCTTGACTTGACAAATTCTAATTATTAACCCATTTCACCATTATGGGATTGGAGAAGAAAATACAAAAGAGGAATCCCTGCATACATCTATAAATATTAGATTATCCTTTACAAAGTTAACCAAACATCACTCTTTCATTCCTCTTGTTCCCTTTTACAAATTCCAATTCTACAAAATCTTCCCAAAAAGGACCAAGAACGTTCTCCATTAATTTTCCAAAATAAATTAACTTAATCAGTATGGAATTTGAGAGAGAGTCTACAAATTAACCCAATGAAATCATACCGTTGCATGTGTTCAAGCTCTAAAGAATTGAAACTCCATTCATCAACAGAGAACATTTCCTGAAAAGAAAAGGCGTTATTATCGGTATGGGTTGTGAGCGCACCTTGTATGCATTGTATGCATATGCATTTATCTTCATCAAACACAATCTTGTCTCCTTGACTATGCTTCTAGGGATAGTCATCATAAACTGGTGGAGAATCCCAATCTATGGGTCAAACTCTTTCCAAAGTTTTATCCTTCAATTCGATTGCACACATCAACTAATTCTCCAATTTGTCTTGTGCCTAATATATGTTCTACAATTTCAAGCATCGTAGAAGGAGTTTCATCTTTTATATTATTGTTCTCATCCTTGAGACCAACTTCTAGTATGTCCAAGGGTTCACAATTGCCTTCCGGAATCTCCAAACAGGTTCTTGATAGTTCCCATCACTGAAGAATCACTAAAGAACTTGTACAACTCACGTCAAATCTTCGATCATTCGCCTCATCTCAACCATCATCTATTATCCTTGATCTCCTTTATCCCCACAGCAAGCCTTAGTTAAGTTAGTTTAAAGTTTCAACAGTTGACTCAAAACGAATTTTGTGGCTTAGCTCTAAGATTTTTCACTTTGATACCACCTAATTAATGCAGGGACGAGAACCAAGATTAAGGCAAAGAAAAACATAATAAGATTGATGTCGAAACAATGAAATATTAGTTTTTTGGGCCGAAAAGATCAAGAAACATTCAAATATGAAATTTCCTGAAATAGATAGCAAAAGACTACCACAATGACTCAAAAGAGGCTATTTATAATAGCCTTTAGTAACCCTAGAATTTTATCCCTCCATTTTACATATAACAATTAAATTCTAATGATCTATCTTCATTAAAAGTCACGTGCCTAAAAAATGTCAGTCAATAACAATAAAATAACTTAACATTGATCAATGCACTTCGGCATTCATTAACTCCACCCTTACTATTTTACAATTAAGAAAAATGCTAATGGATGACCTTAAAACAATAGTTAATAATCTATCTAAAGAAAATTTTTATAGGAAAAGAAAAAAAAAATTTTAATGTTTTGACAGCTTTTTTCATTTCTCATAAAAGTTATTTAAAAAAATTTATAAAATGGATTATTAACCATTACTCTAAATGCACCGGTTAGCATGACTTAAACAAATTAAGTCACAACTTCAAAATATAGGCCAAATGTTGACTTTTATATATTAATTGCATGCAGAATTAAAAAGGCGATAAATTATAAATTATTATTTTTATTTATGATATTTTAATCAACATCAGAGTCAACATAGTTTGTTGGGGGCACTACAAAACAATATGGGGCCTTGACAAATGATTTCAAGAACATGGTTATTAGGAACCCGATCTTAAGATCATAAGATCCTACATCCTTAATACCTCATGAATCTCACTAGGATTTGTACTAAAGTGGTATCTATGTAGGATCTCAATTTGGATCTTAAGATCTTATAGGATGGCAATCCCATAGCAATACTAAAGTTACTATGCTTTGAAGGAAAATTCATTTAAAAAAAAAAAAAAACTTATTTCGGGCATCCAAATAGAGCCCAAAGGCCCCAAACTGATTAAAAAACATAATAAACAAATTAGCCTAGCAGCCCTAGGCCAAATTGATAAAATAAAATAAATGCAAAAAAAAAAGAAAAAAAAAAGGGGAAATCTCACCTCACCTTAATCTAATTCAAAAAAATCACAAAAGATGAAAGAAAAGAGAAGAGACTAGAGAGCAAAGGGTGAGTGCAAGAAGGATAAAGAAGTTCATGTTATTAGTGATGAATTTGATTTTGGTTATGCCAATGAAAATAAAGTAAATGAACCTCCAAATGCAACATTAATATTTGCAAAAAGTATATAATATTGTACAACTTTGTACACGTTTTGTATGTCTACAATGTAAATTTATATTTCTAATACAATATAAACCTATAAAAGTCCCGCCAAATAATTGAATATTAGATTAGATTAGAAGAGTGTGGCTACCTAATTATAACTTTGCTAATTCTTTCAAAGTATAACGTAGATGTAACTAATTCTTTCATAGGTTTTGACAAAGCTTATGTGAATAAGTTACTATGATAAGTGACATGTTCTTTTTTAAAATTTTTTTATTATTATATATATTTTTTGAGATAAGATAAATCACATGTTAGCAATGAAAATATGCAACTTCCATGTGTAAAGGTTTGGGCACGTAATTCACTTGGCTTTGATAAAAAAAACATGTATAGCGAGGATGAATTATTTGTCAAGACTCTTGAATTTGAACTAACACTTTTTGGTATTTTCAATGGAGACATTCAAATCTCCATTTTCCATTGTAATTTTTAAATTATTTTAAAAAAAGAGTAATAAATCTATTTATGAAAATAAAAGGCAACTTTTTTATGGACATAAAAAACGATTAATTGATATTGACATATGTGCTGTTTGTTAAAAAAAAATAAAAACACGCAGGCTATTATTCACATCATGTTAGATCGCCCCAAGGGCAAGGAAGAAGCCAAAAAATGTTGGGAAGATTTTATGGAGATTCAGAGACACTTTGAATGGCCACCTTGTTCGAATGAAATCCAAGCCCACAAAGTTATTACTGATTTCAATGAGTTTGAGAGGGAAGTAAAGTTGCTTAAAGATGATATCGCCAAGGCACACGCAAAGAAAACACAGGCCTAGTAATGGATGGTATTTGTATTTCACCAAGTACAAATAAAATAACAAGGGATCGATGTGACTAGGGTCGGTGGAGTACTCCATATTTATATTTCACCCCATCCCTTTTTTCTTTTCTTTTTTAAATCTTTTGAACTTTCCTCTCTCCTCCTTGGATAGGGTCGGTGAATATGAAATTTGAAAGATTTATGGCATCCATCTTCTTTGTAATTTGACTGGCATTTGAACTATTGTAGATTTGCAAGTACTACTATAGTAATGAAATACATCCTTTTTAATTTGCTGTATGTTTTCAACACCCTCGGATCTGTCCAAGAAGATTGTAAACATTAAAATCAAACAATTGACAATGTTTCACAAGTGTAAATTTGTATTGATGAATTTGTAGGTATAATTCTCTATGTTTAGATTCTAATACAATAGAAAAATCCCCTAATTCAATCTCCTTAGAAAAGTCTTCAATTCAAGTATTGCGTTGATGTGGTATTGACTCAAACACAAGATGTCCTCCACTTGGATTGGAAAGTGGCTTTAAAGATCTTTGGAATGAAATTGCAATGAATTGCTGGCTGTGCGCTTGTTATGGATTTCTTATTCTACGCGTTCTTCACGTTCTTCGTGGGTTCTTTGAATTTTATTGATTTTCGAAGATTTGTGGTGGAAGTTCTTCGAGGCCTTAGAGCTTGAATCCGATGAAACTTCGGTGGATTAAAATCTTTGAGGTTTCTGAAGGCTTTGAAGCTTGATTCCAATAGAATTTTGAGACTTGGAAGAATGATTTGGATGAATGTTCTTCGTCTTCGAAGATTTGTAGTGAAAGTTCTTTGGGATTTTAAAGGCTTAGATCCGTAGAGCTTCACTAATTTGTAGTCTCTTAGTGTTTATGGAGGCTTTTGAGCTTGATTCCAATGAGTTTTGAGATCTAGAAGGATGACTTGAATGCTTTTGCTTCGAATGTTCTTCGTATTTGAAGGTTGAAGTTTTTGATATTCTTGGAGGCTTTAGAGCTTGATTCCGACAAAGCTTTAAGACTTTTAAATGTTTCTGAATCCCCCATAAGATTGAGAAGGTTCTCTATTTATAGGAGTACTAAGGAGGTGTGATAACACATGATTGGTTATCATTAATGACATGTGTCATAATTTAAATGGATGGACTTTATGTCTGTTCTCCAAGGGACACATAATATTATTTGATTAGACATAGTGCTTTAATTTAAAATAACACATGACAACTTTTAATTAGATTGCTTATGTCATTTAAATGAACATGTGCTAACATTTGATTAGTTCTCAAGTATTCTTTGTAATTTTTATTCTTTGACACTTGGAATATTGTCATTGGTCTCTGAATAATGATAGTGACACCCACTAAGTAATACATGGCTTCTTGTAATTAGGCGCTTTAAATATACTATATGAATTTAGTGGTCTGGCATGGCAATTTGTGATTGGTAGAAAATTTCACTCTCTACAAATGCCTCCTTGAGATTTGTTCATGTATACAATCTTTGAGTGAGGTGAGTGAGCGTGTCTCAAAATTTGAATTTGATGCTTGAGTCTTGGACTTTGCCTGTACTTTCTTGAATGTTTTTTGAGACCCCACTTTTTTTCTTTGGGTCCAAGTCCATTGGAATAATGGTTTGAAGGTTCGCACAATTCACGCGATGGGCCTTGTTGTAGTTTGTAAACTTACTGGTCTTGATAGGAGTAAATAAACTTCAGCCATTTGCTGTATAATCCTTCACGTGATGTTTAACAATGGGCCCACGTGATTTTTTTTTTTCAGTAGGCTTAAAGGCCGAATCAATTAAGGTCCGCATGCTGGCACTGCTTCACGTTGCTGGTTGGGCCTCTAAACATCACTGTGTGGATCACACTCCAAGGATGAGGCGGTGGATTTTTTTTTTAAAAAATTTTTTTTACCGCCTTTAAGCAATTGCTAGGGCGTTTAGTCACCTGTAAAAGGAGAAATAGTGCCCACACTCTATTCACTTAGCCGCAACATAGCACAGGTATTGTTCTGTTCATTCACTTTTTCTTACGAAGCTTTAAACCTTTAGTCTTTTGTTCTTTCTTTTTTTTTTTTTTTTGAGAAACTCTTTTGTTCTTTCTTTCAATAAGAATACTAGCACAACCATAGTTTTCAATAATTGTGAGGTAGTATATTTTAGAGCCACTGCGTGGAGATTAATTTCATGCCCCCCTTTATCTTGTCTTCAGGTCTCATGAAATTTATTATTATTATTTTTTGGCAGCAGGCAGTACCTACAGCAACGACAGAATTTGTGAGTCCACACTTTAATTGGAAACCTGGGTTCCTATTAACGGCCTTAAGAGGAAACAACGAAACTATTTCTTTTCCTTTTGAGCGCGCGAGTGTCGCTCATGCTATCGCGGGATTATTCTTATCATGACTCTTGTTATTGCTTGTGCTTAACTCTATTTTCTGATCCACTCTTGTTATTGCTCTTTGGCAAATGTCCTTGCAACTTGTCTCTCGATAAGGTCTTGCTTCTTTGTCCAGGATGAAAACTATCATCTTGAAGGTCCGCTTGGGTAGCAGATTGGTGATCTTCCCATGCTCAGGTGGATAATTTATTTTAATACCCCTTGGGTAGCGGGGTGGTGATCTTCCCATGCTCAAGGATGAAAACTATCTTCTTAAATGTCTCTAGGGTAGCAGAGTGGTGATTTTCCCATACTCAAATGGACAAATTTATTTTGATGCCCCCTTAGGTAGCAGGGTGGTGATCTTCCCATGCTCAAGGATGAAAACTATCTTCTTGAAAATCCTCTTGATAAAGTCTTTCTTCTTTGTCTAGGATGAAAACTATCATCTTGAAGGTCCGCTTGGGTAGCAGGGTGGCGATCTTCCCACGCTCAAGGATGAAAACTATCTTCTTGAATGTTCGCTACGTCATCAAGGCTCCTTCAGAGATACGAAGTAACATGTCCCAAACTTCGAAGGCGCAAGGAGATGCCAACATGACTTTGAAGCTGAAAGATGACATGATGAAGAATTTAAAGATGTGAGAAGACGTCACTAAGACTTTGAAGATGAGCGATGCCATCAAGACTTCAGAAGTGCGAGGCGATACAATTTAGACAAGTGGTGATGCAGTCCAAGCTTTAAAGATGTGAGGTGATGCGATACGACCAAGAAGAAAGGCTATGCAATCTAGGTGCGATGCAGCGTAGACTTTAAAGATGCAATGTGGTGCAACCCAAAAGAGAGGCAAAGTTGTGTAGACTTCAGGGATGCAAGGCGACGCAACTTAGAAGAGAAGTGATGCAAGTTGACACAACTCAAAGGAGAGGTGGTGTGATTTTAAGCTTCGCCCTTCCAACCAAAGAGCTTTTGATAGCAAATTGACAGTCTATGGTGGAATCCTTCAAGCATGGTGAGTTTTTTTTTTTTTTTTTTTTTGCTCTAACTTTTGCTTAGGTCACTTTTTTTTCAAGGTTTTCAACCTTATGAGCTTCCTTTTATTTTTTTTTTCTTTTCTTCAATTTTTTTTTTTTTTTTTTTGGTGGTGAACACATTCAAAGGTAAGGGGAAGGTATCATGCACCTTTGAAGTGCCAAGGTGGGGTGTTTAAGCTCTTACCAAGGAGCAATCTTGAATTTCATGTGTAGGAGTGCTTAAGGAGCCTCCCGTCAATAGGATTGATCCTCGCATCATCACCGTCAATTATCTTGTAGACTTCTTGTACTTCATCAAATGTAGTTTGCCCTATATCTTCCAATGTTGGTGGAGCTTCCTCAATTTCTTGATGATCTTGAACATGTGACTGAGTATTGTATATGATTGTTTGCCTTTTAACTTTGAGTGAACCTTCTTTGGTAACGTCAAGAATAGACTTACGCTTTATGCATGAGGGGATGCAACTGTGAATCTTGCTGACAATACTTTCCTCTCCTTGGTCCTAAGCCTTTATTTGATCTTGAGAACAACTAATGATAGATGCTTTCGTTGTCCCTAGCCGATCGAAGTCTGACCCATGTACAAGAGCATATTGGTTTTGTGTTGGACAAGCAACACTTAACCTTTTGAATGCTGAAATTCGTGATGGTGAGAAGCTTGAAGCCTTAATGCGATTAAACATTGAAATTCATGGTGGAAATTTTGCCCCTTCTTGATTCAAGCCATTTGTAGCTTTCATTATGTCATGACTTCTGGCCGACCTTTGCACTGGCTTTTTAGGCATGTAACTGAGTGGAATGATATGCTTGGGACTTGGCTTTGAATTGTCTTCCTCATCATGGATTCCATAACAAGAGACCATATGAATGGTTTCCATCGAATCGTTTTGAGGGAGCCTTTGTGGGAATAAGTCTAGTAGAGTGACATGATTCTTGAACTTTTGAGGCAATAAATGATCATATTGCACCTTGGCCTTTATGGTTCCTTCTTTGATTGCATATGAGGCTTGTTTTCTGGTCCTTTTGATTTCTGGTAAACTAAATTTTAGGGAAGCGCTCCTTGCGTTAGAGTTGGCAGTACATCGTTTAGTGACCCACACACAACAGTTGTATGGTTTGCTTTAACTACTTCATCATAGTCTAGGTCAATCTTCTTTTCTTTGGCAAGCTTTATGATGATTTCTTTAAGCATAAAGCACTTTTGGATTGGGTGGCTGATGATGCGGTGATATTTGCAATAGTTAGGTTTATCAACTTTCTCCATCTCTTTTAGTCGCTTGCATTTGGCAATTTGATTACCTTTGTTTGAAGTAGTTGTTCTAACATGTTTGACACATCCTCATCTGGAAATGGATAAACTTTCTGCTTTCTTTCCTTAAAAGTTGAACGATGCACGTCATTCTTTTGCCACCTATCAAGTCTATTGTCCTTTTCTTTTGCACCTCCTCTTGAAATCTTGACTAAGGTAGTGTTGATAGTCACAGAATCATTAAAGGTGTCATTCTTCTTCACTTCTTTTCTATCTTTCCTCTCCTCAAGTGCAAGAGAATTCATGTTGCCATATTAGAGATACTTAACTCCATGTCATGTGCATGAGTCGCTAGTTCTTCAAATGTTCGGGGTTTTATCCTTTGAAGGATGTAGAGAAGTCTCCAATGCATACCTTGAATGCACATCGCCACAGCAGATATTTCAAAAATCTTATCTGTGCAATCCAAACTTAAGGAGCACTATCGGTTAATATAACTAACAACGAGCTCATCTGTCCACTGCTTGGTACTAGTAAGCTATAACATACTCACCATGAGACATGTGCTATAGAATCAATTAAGAAACTCTCTTTCAAGTTGCTCCCAACTATCAATTGACTTAGGCTCCGAGTCTATGTACCAATCAAAGGAACTTTCTTTGAGAGAATAAACAAATTGCTTGTGAGGAGGTCTCCTTGAGTTCCAGCATTTTCACAAGTTTCCAAAAAATGAGCAATTTGTTGCTTGGGATTGACTTTGCCATCAAACTGCATGAATTTAGGAGGTTGATACCCATTGGGCATTCTCATGTTGTCAACATGCTTTGTGTAGGGCTTCGAGTACATAAGAGAAATTGTAGAAGAATCTCTATATTGTGCTCGAATGGTGTTTGTTATCATATCTTGGAGTTGTTGAATAGATAATGAAACAAATGAAGTAGATTTTTCCTGCTAAGGGGTGTCTTCAGTTCCTTTCCCTTTGTCTTCCTTTGTGGGGATGAAGTCCTATGAGGATTTAGGACCTTAGCTTGATTCGTCAGTCTTTTAGTTATAGCTTGTTCATTAAGGTTGCGATTTGAAGGTCCCTATCTTTAATTGCTTTCATGAGAAAGATGATATTTTGTTCAATTTCAACCATCTTTTCCTCTACAATAAAGGTGTTAGTCATCATGATTGACACGACTTCAGAGGCTGATTTAGGAGAAAGTAAGTCCATGTGAACAAAGGGAAACTCATCTCTTGGATTTCCTATGGCATATGACGAATCACGTGAACATCTTGTTAAGGAAGAAAGGGGTTTGCCCCCAAACTTGAGGTGCTCTTTGTTGAAAATCTTCTCGCTTGCAAGAAAATCCAAAGAGATGATTGTCTAGACCTTGGTTTCTTCAATCGATTGAAATTGAAGTTGATTAAGAGCTTTAGACTTGCCATTGGCAATTGTACCAGAATAGTTGTCAGTGATAGAAGCATCGAGTCTAGTTGAACTCGTAGTTGATGAAGCTTGAATGTTCTTGCTAGAGGCCATTGAAGCTGATAGCAAGGTGATAAAGTTTTCTTTTTTTGATGAGAGAGATGAGAGGTAGAGAGGTCCCATCGGGCGTGCCAAATTTGTAAACACAAAAATCTCAAGTTTGAAAATCAAAACAATTGACAATGTTTCACAAGTGTAAATTTTTATTGATGAATTTGTAGGTACAATTCTCTATGTTTAGATTCTAATACAATAGAATAATCCCCTGATTCGATCTCCTTAGAAAAATCTTCAATTCAAGTATTGCATCGATGTAGTCTTGACTTGAACACAAGGTGTCCTCCACTTGGATTGGAAATTGGCTTGAAAGATCTTTGGAATGAAATTGCGATGAATCTCTGGTTGTGCGCTTGTTGGGGATTTCTTATTCTTTGCGTTCTTTGCATTCTTCATGGGTTCTTCAAATTTTATTGATCTTCGAAGATTTGTGGTGGAAGTTTTTCAAGGCCTTAGAGATTAAAGTATCTGAAGTTTCTAGAGGCTTTGAAGCTTGATTCTAGTAGAACTTTGAGACTTGGAAGAATGATTTGGATAAATGTTCTTCGTCTTCGAAGATTTGTAGTGAAAGTTCTTTGGGGGTTTTGGAGACTTGGATTTGTAAAGTTTCACTAATTTGTAGTCTCTTAGTGTTTATGTAGGCTTTTGAGCTTGATTCCAATAGCTTAGAGAAGGATGACTTGAATGCTTTTGTTTTGAATGTTCTTTGTATTCGAAGGTTAAAGCTCTTGATGTTCTTGAAGGCTTTGGAGCTTGATTCCGCAGAGTTTCAAGACTTTTGAATGTTTCTGAATCTCCCATAAGATTGAGAAGGGTCTCTATTTATAGGAGTCCTAGGGAGGTGTAATAACATCTGATTGGCTATCATTAATGACATGTGTCATAATTTAAATGGATGGACTTTATGTCTTGTTCTCCAAGGGAAACATGGCATTATTTGATTGGCCATAGTGCTTTAATTTAAAATAACACATGGCAGCTTTTAATTAGACTGCTTATGTCATTTAAATTAACATGTGCTAACATTTGATTGGTTCTCAAGTATTCTTTGTAATTTTTATTCTTTGACAATTGAAATATTGGCGTTGGTCTCTGAATAATGATAGTGACACCCACTAAATAATATGTGGCTTCTTGTAATTAGCCTCTTTAAATGTACTACATGAACTTAGTGGTTGACATGGCAATTTGTGATTGGTAGAAAATTTCACTCTCTACAAAGATATCAAGCTCCTGAGATCAAGGAACTGAAAATGGAAGTAAAGGAGAAATTCTTCAATTATATAGACTAGATCATGGCAGTTCCATATTTGTTTCATTATCATTTCAACTATCGTAGCATTATAATGTCCTTGCACCCACACCACCTATGATCTGCCATCACCTAACGAAGATGCCCCAACAAATGGCTGTGCATTTTAGCCACCCACCTCTATTTATTAGATCAAGTAAAATTTTGATATCCCTTTTTTAGTTGAATTTTTTCCCCTTCCTTGATATAGATCTCTGGTAACTGTAGTTGGGAATAGGCCTCTCTCATTTCGATTTCTCTTTCTAATGTCTATTTTTAAGTTATATGTTGATCAAATTTTATATAAAAGTTCAACAACTATCTTTGGAAGGCATGACTGATTTGAATGCCTAATGTAAATCCTCTGTTGAATTTAATGCTATATGCAATTTTTTTTCTTTCCTTGATTTCTTGTTTTTGTCCAATTAATGCTCCCCATTGTGTTTATCAATTTACAACAATTTAGAGGAACTCATGCCTTAGCCAATCTATGAATCTTACTTTGTGCACATGTCTGGGCCAATCTGTTCAAAGGTTGTGTTTTTTTTTTTTTAGTAGACAAAGGTTGTGATGCTGATTTAATTGAAGCAATAGAGTTTGGAGGTAAACAAATAAATAGTAAAAAAGCCAAATTGAGCAACTATATTTGACTTAGGAGAGAATTTGATGTCAGTGACAACTGACTTCTAATGGTTTTTCTATTAGTGAGAAAAAGCAGTTGTGCCTCCTAATATATGAGAAATTGAACAAAGATTTTATTTCCTTAAAGTTGCTGTAGAACTCAATTAGTCCTACTTGCTTCATTGTTTTTGGAAATATATTACTGTCATGTATTGTGACTATAAATTCATAGCAATTGATACATACTGTGATTTTTTGCTTTGTGTTACAGGCCTTGGGTTTTGTGGTGAGTGAAGCAAAGAAAACAAGATCATACTCATATTGTTATAAACTAACAACTAGGGTGCATATGGTGGCAAAGCATAAGTGTTAAGTATGAAAGAGATCTTGTAGGAGAAGATGGAGAAACTTCCCAAAAGTTGAACAAGCATTTGTAACCCTAAGTAGGAAGTATTATATGTATTTGATTTGTAGATTGCTTTCTTTGTTGAAAATATGAACCTTGAATGGTCTTGTGATGAATTTCTTTTGCAACTTTTGTATAAGTGATAAGAGGTTCTTATGAATTTAACAAGTGAGATTTTTGGTAGTAACTTCTGTAAGCTCTAAGATCTCTTTGTAATTGAGTCTAGTTATGGTCGGTGCTGGTCCTTTTGTTTTTCCTTGCTTTTGAATCTGTTGTGTTGGCTGGTTTTGTACTGTTTCTTTGCTGCTAATGAATTTCAATCATATCTCAAAAAAAAAAAAAAAAAAAAAAAAAAAAAAAAAAAAAAAAAAAAACTTCTATTGTTTCCATTCATGATTTGCATAGAGAATTTTTCTTTTTATGATCTTTTGCTTCAAAACAAGCTATGAACCTACACTGTATCCTAATTCCATATAATCAAATGTACAAAGTACACTTAAAACACTAGTACACCATTACCAAACCAATTGGTATATAAATAATCATTAGAGCATTTGTCCACAACTTATGTCAAAGATTGCAAAACATGATTCTAAATTAGAAAAATAGCATCTTAAGCTAGAAAAATGGCTCGACTATGTGCACCATTCTATGTGCTCTACTTGCAACACTTATACAATATATATGGTAAAGAAGTTATAAGAAAACCACTTAAAGACTAATTTCACAGATATTTGGCTTGACTAGTAGAGATTTGAGTTGAACTATAAATAGGCAGTCAAGCAAAGATGGATCCAATCAATACCAAGAGGATTCCTTGAGTAATCCAATTCTTGCGAACACAAAACTAGACCACAAGAAGAGATGATAAGAGCACCTTCTGTAAGCCTTATTATTTTGACAAGTGATATAAATTGTATTTTTTTTTTTAAAGGTTAAATGGCAGTAATTTTATTCAAAACAAAGCAAACTTTACACAAGGAGCAAACTTGCTCAGTACAATATGAGACACCTCTGATTGAATGGCTTTTGAAACAATATCAAATCTCTAGCATACAAGACATGTTCTAGAGCAGATATAAATATGATGAGTCTCCACCCCTAGATGACGTTATGTCATACATCACTGGGTCTTCTATTCAGTGGGGTTCTGATCCTTGGATCATGTCTGCTGAGTTTACTGAGATTGCCTATCTTTTCTTTGGGATAGCATGTCATTCTTTGGGGCCTATTTCTCATCTCCACACCATCCCTCTTGAACGATGTGTGTTTTTGTACGCTTTTATTTCTAGAGCGTCTATTAGCTTTCCTCATTTGTTTCTTCGTTCTTTGAACGAAGTTCATAGAAGTTCTGCCGTAGCTCATGCTCTTATCCATCCTATTTTCATTCATAGGATTTTGTTGTTTCTTGGTTTAGTTGATTTCCCTGCTGGTGAGGCCGTTCATGTCATAGCTCCCATAGGTGCCACATTCCTTAGGCAGAGGGCTGCTTACTTAAGAGTTGGCTCTACGCATCCTAGAGGTGCGTCATCTGATGTTGTTCCCCCTCCTCCCTCTTTCACAGGTGCTGATACGACTGAGGCGTCTGGTGTTGCTACTGCTACTGATGCTGATGTTCCTCCACTGACTACTTCGGATGATTCAGACATTCAACGTACGTTGGATAATGTCTTGACCGTTCAGGCTGCTCATGGACAGATTTTGGTGGATGTGCTCGATGAGATCTGTGCTTTGCGTGCAAAGTTGGCTCAGCTTCGACGATCCTCATCGCCACCTCCTTTTGATGATAGATTTTGATTGCCCTTTGGCATTCTATCACAAAAAGGGGGAGTATATTTTGAGTTGAGCACTATGTAGAGTTTTTGTTTTCAGGAGGAGAGCATTTTTTTTTTTTTGTTTGGAGCTTGTGGAGACTAGATTGTATTTATGTGCTTCACTTTGTATTTACCTTTTTAGCTCGTTTTTGTTTCGTTGGGCTATTCATGATAAGGGGAGATACATTTATTGTTTTATGTGTTTCTTGATTCAACTGTTTATTGATTTATTTTTATGAGTTATTCATTGATATATGTCTTTATTTTGTGTTGGTTGAAATCAATAATTTATTTTGTTTACTTGTATTTTCCACACATGCGGTTATGCATTTTGTTTAGTGTTTCAGGAAATATACTGGTTGATTCAATTGAGCTACTGTCTACACTTGCAACTGATGGATAGTAGTTATGATTGAATTTGTTTTTATGAGCATTTTTTTTGTAAGGGGCTTTTCCTTGTAAACTTTGAGTTTTTAGTTGTGTTTTGTCACGGATTGTCAAAGAGGGAGTTTGTTAGGTTCTAAAGACTTAGGAACTTGTGTATTTAGAACTCTAATATGTATTGTTGGCAAACCATGATCAAAACAAGTTTTTTAGTCGTGTTTAGACTTGCTCAAAGTTGTGTCATTTATGTAAAGTTGGATTTAAGTTAATGCAGATTTAATACAACATTTCGGCCTAGTTCGATCGATCGAAGCTTAGGCTCGATCAATCGAAATTCGAGCAGAATGCGTTTTTTTGCAGAATTCTCACTCAGCCCTAGTTCATTTAAAAAGTTTAGGGTTCTGTATTTTTGCCCTAGGTATATAAGGCAAACTCTAACCATATTTTAATGTTGCTCATATTGTTGTTTGTGTAAATCTCTTGTGAGATCTGTGAGGAGCTTTCCTTTACACAAGTTTAGGATTATCGAGAAGGAGATTCGTTCAAGAACTTGATGATCATTCAGTTGCTACCATAAGAACTTAACGAAACACAAGCGGGTGTGCTTGTACTTGCTGGAAAATCCAAGAAAGAAGGAATTCGTGGTCTCGGAACTTGTATGTGGTCGTGTTAGTAAGTTTCTACTGGTGGGTAGCAATAGGATGTTAGTGGTCTAAGTCCTATTGTAAAATTTCGATTCTTTCATAGTGGATTCAGTTTTACCTTGAGGATAGCTAAGTTAAATCCTCCCCAAGTTTTTACTAGTTTGGTTTCCTGGGTGATCATATTTTTGTGTTATTTATCTTTCCGCTGTTATGCATGATATGATTGTTTGATTGTGATAACCTAGATTTGGAATTTGGACTAAGTAATAATTTAGCTAATTAACTAGGTTAATCCAATTGTGTTTTAAGGGGTCCAAAAACCATCAGTTATTATCTATATGTGAACAAGGATCATATATTTTTATTTTTTATGTCCATATATTTTTTATTAATAAAAAATAGAGAATTATTGTAATTACTTAGGATTTTTTTTTACATGTTTAAGGAAATTAAACAATTTTTGTATACTCATTGAAATTTAGAAAAAATGATAAATTATTTTGTAAGTTTGAATTTAATCAACCATCTTGTTGGCTTTATTCCGTGTCAAATTTGCTTGTATTTCAGCATTTAGTAACCCTGTATTTAGGTGGGTTTTGTTGTAAGGGTAGTGAGTGAGATAGAGTGATTAAATGCTCAAGAGAGTGCAAGAAAACAGAGTCTCGCGGCTTGATCTTGCGGGTGACTCGCGGCTGCAAGCCGCCAAAAGCAACACACGTGCCAAGCATGCTAGAAGTTGAAGCGTCATGCTAACTAGAGCACTACAGGACAAAATAGGACAAATAACCGTTCTGTTATCGCGCGGCTGGAACTCGCGACTCAGTCAAGTCGCGAGTCACCCCTGTTTTAAAAAACCTGACGTTTTACATTCTTTTCTCACCTTAGTATAACTACCCCTCATACCCACAAATGAAAAAGAGCTTCTAGAGAGAATTTCAAGAGAGAAACCCTAGAGTAAAACAAGATTGATTCATCTATAATCTTTACATAAGAGTCTCTTCAAATTCCTCAACTCTCTTCCTCTCCATTGTCAAATTTTTGAGAGGCATTTTACCAAAACTTTTTTCTCACCATATCCATTACTGTGAGAGGGCTGTTTGGTGTTCTGGGAAGCAGTTAGGAAGGAACCAATCTACATTGGTTGATGCTATGGTCAAGTAGCGGAATCCGGGAAGTTAGAAAAGAAATAGGTTCGGCGCAACCTCGTTGGAGCAAGAAGTTTGGAGGGCTTAGGTGCACTGGGTAGATTAGGCTTGGAGGGTCTATTACTGTTCATGTATCTTAACTACATTTTCTAGTGGATTGTTTACCGCTTGGAGGGCGGTGGAGAGGTTTTACGCCAAGGGTTTCGGTTTCCTCTTCGATAACACATCACATATTGTCTTTGTGTTTGCATTTTCCTTCCCTTTTATCTTTGCCTTTTATTATCTGCTGTGGGTTGTGATTTTAATTTGGTTTAGATTGTTTTTCCAATTCTGTTTTATAGCTTTTGTTCATTTTCCACACACTAGTTGTTTGACTTAAAGCTTGAATTGATTAATTTGTAAATTGGGGGTCTAAACGTTCAAGGGTGTTTTTACACTATTTGAACTTTCATCTTTTATCATCTTGACCAGTTTATCAATATCATCATAATCCGCCATCCCAACAAAAATTTTCGACTCCCGGCCACTCCATATGGTGTACAATTACAGAGCTTATATAGCATGGAATTCTTACAAGGAAAAAAAAAAGTTATCATAGATTATTTCTTCTATGTAACAAGGAAGTAATATTAAGGAGCAAAGGTTGCGCATTTCAGATAATATCTTGTATGAAAATAAGGGGAGAAAGAAACACAGAATTTAAAACTAATGCTTCCTCTATATATTCTTTATAGTCATGAACCATTCAAAAGTTTTTTTTTTTTTTTTTTTTTTTTGGGTAAGAAAAATCAAATGATATTTTTATATAAATACAGTTCTATTAAAAACGGAATGAAATATCCCAAATGCTTTTCTGGCTGCAATCAACTTGCTCTCAATATTCCGCTCACTTTGTGCATATGCAAACAAAATTAGGTGAGTTAACCGGGTAATCCTTCTTCAATAGCCTTTATGAATACAGTCCAGCATTCCCTAGCAGATTCCTTTTCATTCATCATAGTATATATAATAGCCTGTACAAGTAGAAACATAAGAACCATCATGTTGCTTGTTAAGGTTTTGGCTTTGATTACTTGGTCAACTGCATTTCACAAATGCATAAATATTGGTCATTGTAAAACATTCATATTGAAGTCCTCACTTTTAAAAATACGAAGTGGGAGAACCCAAAGCCAGACAAGCTTTATAAAAGTTACATTTTGCAGATTCTCTTTCTAACAGTATCTAAGTGTTTTTAAATCTTAGATAATTTTCTTGATAATTTGAAATTTACGAACCTTGTAAAGAGGAACTCGAGCATCTGCTTTGATAGCCGGCTTTTTGAGACACTTGCATTCTAAGGCTTCTTCATATTTTCCCTGTTTAAGCGGACATTAAAGATATGAATAGCGAATAAACATAAGAAGAATGCCTGTTGGCGTCCTTCTGCCCAACTGATCAGGTTTACCTCAACCAATGGACTTTTATTTTTACTACAATTTCTGTTCATATTTTATTGACCATTAGCTAGGATTAAACCAGTCATGTATCTTTTCTTTTCTTCGTGATTTACTACTTTGTTTTGGGAGATATAATGAATGTGATTATCCTCAAAGAAAGTGTTCACTAAGTAAAACATAAAGATGTTAAATTTAGCAATTGATGTGAAAGGAAATTACAGTTCTAAATGTGGATGCTGTGGATGATATAAAAAACGCTTGTACCGATTTCTTCCTACGTAAGATTTCATAGTTAACTTCCACAAAAAAACAAGAATTAAAAAAAAAAAGACTAAAATATGAAAGTGCCATACCTTTTTTATCTAGTTAAAACCTGAAACAACAATCTAGTTCCTAAATGACGGTAAAATCTTTCTATGCTTTCGCCCCTAATTTATCCATTTTAGTAATCATTCATTATCTATTTAAGAATTTTTAAGGTTATTTTAGTTCTGAGAAATTTTAATATGTCAACTTTGACTGGTGCATGCAGTATATCCAAGTTCTGATACTATGTGATCAAAAGGTCAGAGATCACAGGTTTGCTCCCAAACAAAAGTTCAGTAGGGTCTAATGCTTGAAGTTGTAGTGTCTAATATATAATGATCTCGTGTACTAGAAGCGGGGAAATTTTATGTCATATATACCAGATAGATGAGAACTTCAACCAATGTCATCTCCACATAGAATGCAGGCTCCGGATCATGCTTAAAGAACTTATATGCTTCTCGCAGTTCCTTCACTATTTCATCACCCTTTTTAGATTTCATTAGCTCCATTGCATCATCCTACAACATAGTCGTGAATAAAAAGAAAATCATACACCATATCAGGCAATTATTTCTAGCTCGGTTGGTATTAATAAGACAGTTGAAAATCTTATGTAACATTCGGCTAGGTTCTAGGAGCACAAAAATTTTGTGTATGGAATTACACAACGTTAGGTACAAATTACAAGAAATTTTTAACGACAATAATAGGATTTTTTACTCACTCAGGGTGCTTCAAATGTGAGTAATCCTTTTATGAACAGTCAAAACTCAAAATTGAAGACAAAGGCTGAACTTAGAAAAGTAAAGGTATAAGAATCTACTATTAAATGAAGACACTAGTCTTTGTTAAGATAAGACTTTGACAAGGTTTTGATCATAATAAGATCCGTTCCCATTTAAATTCTCTATTTTCCTTTCGTTTTAAGCTAAATATAATACAAGTGGTATTTATTTAATTTTATGTGGTTTACATAGATTTTTTTAATATCATGTCTTACATTTAAATTAAAATTTGAGGGATTGGATGATTTAAATATCCTTAATCGTTTTGATGATCCTTTTGTTAACATAGATGCACTCCAATGCTAGGCCTTAAAATTATTCTAAAAAAAAAAAAAAAAGTTAATGAAATGTGTGTATAGGTTAAAGTGTCTGTATTCCATAATCATCACCCTTCTTTCTATATGTATAACAATGAGGCGGGTTGTTATTTTAGAAGTGAGGCTATACTAATTTAATATTTCAAATTTACTCTTAATTACGCTAACACGGGTAACTTAGAAGGAAAACCAAGTTTAAATTTCTTACTAGATTCTAGAGTAGCCTACTCAAATTTAATTTAAAGGAACTTAATTTTATCTTAGATCTAAATTCCCACTTCTTCATCATGATAACTATTGAATTATTGAAAATTGAAATATATATATACACACACGAGACTTCTTTATGTACATTAAGCACATCGGCATTGACATCATCGAACATATTATCCACATGTCATGTTTAAAATATACACCATAAACATATACATATAGAAGCACAAGCTGAAGCTGGGCTAAAAGACAAAGAGAGAAGAGAATGAATGATACCTTAAGGGCTTGAACATCTTGTGCTGAAGGCCTTTTATTAGTCGCAAACAGCTTTGTCTTTTTGGACTCTGTTAGACGTGAAGCCAGGTATGCACTAGTATCCAAAAATGATTTCATTGCGGGTCTCCCACCCGCTGGGTAGAAATCAGATGATGGCACAATTGGAGATTTTCTCTGAGTCATCAAAGTAGCTGCATTGGCAATTGGACTCATCCTACAACTGATGATACCAAGAACACATGCCAATACAAGAGACACCCTTACGGTTCCTCTTACAATTTTGTTGTCACTTTCATCATTCGTTGATGGTGTTGGGAACTTATTTACTGCACAAAAAATGGGACTGAAGGCATGCCTAAGTGGACGTCGGTAGGAACTGTTAGGTAGTGAAAGAGAGGAGTGGTTAGAGCTGAAATTAGGCTTGGTTAACCTTGTAGCACTCAGAGGGAAAGAGATGCGTAGAGGTACGCTGGGCAGGGGGCCATTGCGGAGGAAAAGTGTGGATTCCATGGAAGATGGAACGGTGTGTGCTTTCAGAAATTAAGACGCTAAGGCATTGTTGCATTAAGGAAACCATTACTTATTCTTGATCATAAATAGGAAATAGCCATGACCGACACAAATTGCCTTTTAGGGTTTAAGTAAGGTATCATTAACTGCTTTGAACTAAAGTATTGGCAAGGCATCATTTTCAAGTCCACTTAGGCCATAGCTTCGGGGCTCCCTTTTGGATAAGGCCCCCAAATGGATTGCAACGACTTATATTTTTTTTTCCCTCTATTTAAGAAAGTCCCAAAAATTTGAATGATGATAAAGATATTACAAATTTTACTACTTAAGACTCAAAAATTGATATGTGACTAACGATCCATTTGTTTCGAAATAAAATATTTTTATCATTTTTTAGTGTTTGTTTTGTTGTAAAATATTAGTCAAAGGTAAAACATTTTTAGTCAACGGTAAAACTCAAGCCAAAAGATGTAAAGTGTTTTACCAAAAAAAACAAAGGTAAAACATTTTACCAAAATCTGATGAACACCTCCCTAATTCTTGCAAAATCCTCTCTCTCTCTCTCTCTCTCTCTTAGACAGCAAATGTTGGTTCATTGTTACCCCAATCTTGCACTTAAAACTCACCACCACCACTCACCACTGCTTTGATCTCCACTGATTGGGTTGCTCCACTGCTTGCCGTTACTCTAATATTGTTGATCACGTGAGATGAAAGCTTCCTCTTCTCATAATTTTGTTTCCTTTTTTTTTCTTTGTTTTTGCTTCTTGGTCTAGGTTTTTGGGCGATGACTCATGGCAACATTGGTTTTGATGGTGTTCGAGGTGGTAGTTTGGTGGTGTTGTGGGGTGTTGATGGTTCAGTGAGTTTGGTTGTGGTGTTGGATTTGCTGGATTGCTGGGGTTTTTTGCAAATTTGTTTTTTTTTTTTTTTTCCTTGCAATCTAGGTTTTTGAGTCAATTTGAGTTTTGATTGCTTGTGTTTTTGATTCATGGTTATGTTTCTAATTAAAGGAATTTGAGAATTTCTATTTAGATTGGTGAGAATTTTGAGTTTAGATCCTTTCTAATTAAAGGAATTTAAAAAAAAAAAAAATTACAAGGAATCAAACACAGAAAATGATTTTCATAGCATTTTTATGTATGCAACTAAACACGGTAAAATATTTTATATGAAAATGTTTCACAAGAAATATTTTCAATGTAAAATATTTTACATTTGAAAATATGTTATATTAAAAGTAAAGGATCATTATTTACTAGTGTTTTGTGATCATTTGAAAAATGAGAATGATATGTTGATTTTAAGGCTCACCTGTTAACTCATCCTTGCTTTGGAAATTTTGTTAGTATTTTGTTATTGTTTTATATTAATCCACATATTTACTCATTAAATTTCTCACATGTTCTAAAAATGTGTGTGTGAATTGTGTGGCATTGATTTTGGAGAATAAGATTGACAGAGCTCTGGGACTTCATTGATGATTAACGTAATTCAGTCACTTTAGTTGAGATGAGTACAACTTTAAGTTACGACTATTTTTTTCAAATAACCTGTAGCCAGCCTAAACAAAGTGGCAATATCGGGTTTCTTTAATTAGGGACATACTTTAGTAAGAAAATGATCATTATTTGTGACATCTCCCACCCCACCCCACCCCACCCCAAAAAACACCCACACCCTCTTTTTCAATCTATCATGTTAGGAATTGGAATTATTGTGGAATTTGTAATATTTGGTCTTTTCTGTACGTGTGGTTGTAGCACATATTGAAAGAAATTTGGACCCAGTTATATGATATTGTATTTTAGTATAATATAGATTTGGTAATATGTGGTTCTTTAAAGTAGACTTAGCTTGGATCTAATGTCCTGTTGTACTAGATCTTAAAGTATATTTGCATTTTTTAAAATTAGAAAATCCTTATTTTGAGAGTTGGGAGACCATAAAAAAAGGTTATTCCTTTTTACATGTTTATCAAGGGTTATTTTTATATTTTTCAAGGATTGGCCATCTTTGATAAAGATAAAGCACTTGTTTTGAGGGTCATAAAGGCCGTCAAAATTTCTTTTCGATGGGATTTGTTTCAAAGGTCTTCCGGACCCTTGAAATAATATCTTTTTAAAAATTTTCTAAAAAAAAAAGAAAAGAGTTTTAACCCTTGGAAAAGCCAAATTTTTTATAGTCGTAGTACTCCTTACACGCTTTTTTTGAAATCATGATTTGAGAGCAAAATTAACTAATCTTAGGGTTTCAAAACACTATTACATAATTTTAACTAAAATCATGTTTTGAAAACATAATGTCATTCTACGTGGCAATGTATGTTCAGTGAGTGTGCAACAATGAATGTGTAATAATAATTAGCCGATGTTTAATTTGTGTAACAATGTAGTATACAACATCCCTTTCACGTAGATTTATTATTTTGTGTAACATGTTGCATACAATGGTTATACATAATATCACCTCCTCCAATGTGAGATGACCTCACAATTGATCATGAGACCCAACCTATGTCATGTGTGAGACTTAACATTACATTAAAAAAAATTTAAAAAAATTAAAAAATTAAAAAAATCAAGTTGAATTATGTTTCTTCTTGTTAGTGTGGGTGAGTGTGTTTCAAATACTTGTCCTCCTTGGCTTTTGTTTTATGTCCCACATTGGTTAGAAGTAAGTCATCTTTAGTGTTTGTTTAGCTAGCTTATTTTTTGCCAACTTAGTTTTCTATTTAACTTATTTTTGCTACTATTCATAGATCATATTATACTTTTTGGTACTATTCATGGATTCTACTATATTATTTCAACTAATATTTACCTTTATCTATAGTACTTTTAACAAAAAGTTTTTAATTTCAACAAAATAAGCAGATCCTAAACAGACTCTAAGTATTTATAAGTTTTTGTCCTCCTCAAGTGATACATTGAGATAATGGGTCTAGTGGTTTGATTTGAGCTTGACTATAAGTCCCACACTTAAAACCCAATGGAGCTTGGGTCTTATCCTTTATCTTATGTTTCCAGCCCATTTTGATTTAGCCCTTTGGGTATTATCCAAGCAGCTCGTTGGGGCATTTATTAGCACAGTAACCGTTGGCCCTTTCGGCTCCATTAGAGCCCACTTGCCCCTTATTTGCTTGTTCTTTGTTCTTCTTACTTGAATGTGCATCAAACTTGAAAAAATTGTTATAGTCCAATTTTGAGAGGTTTTACTACAGATGATACAAATCAATCTTTAAAGATAACATTATTGCGTGGTTCTATTGTTTTGTGAGATCTTTCTTAACTCCCTATTTATTTTTTTGTTATTGCTAATTTTTTAGGTTATAATGTTGAATCAAAACTTGTTTTTCCATAGCTTTTTTCCAACACTTCTATGCATCAACCATTCTTATATTAGAAAAAAAATAAAAATTAGAAACTGTATTGTTATGCAAATATGGTTCTATAACGGAATAATATATCCAAAATACTTTGTTGCTGCATCCAAACTTGCTATCTTTCAGCTCATCACTTTCCCCATATGGAAAATGAGGTGAGTTAACTGGGAAAATCTGGATTAATTCGGGATTCCTCCATCAACAGTCCTTATGTATTCTCTCCACCAATACTTTGCCGAAATCTTGTTATCCAACATGGTGTATATAATAGCCTGCACAAAAGTAGAAACATATATAAGAACCATCACGTTGCAAGTCAAGTTTTAGTTTTCATTCCTTCGTCAACTACCATGCTCAAATCAAATATATTAACATATTGATGTCTTCGCTTGTCAAACTACAAAGTGCGAGAAGCCATAGCTAGACAAGTTTGATAAAAATTAAAATTTGCAAATTCTCTTTGTAGTTACCTTCTCTTTTTATTTTTTACTAAATATTTCTTATTTAGTATTCTTGATAATATAAAATTGTTAAGTTCTAAAAGTTTAGAACAATTGGCAAACCGTGAGCACAAACTTATCTAGATAAAAATCTTAGAGTCTATAAGGTTTATTAAACAATATTCAAGGTGTTGCAAGTCAAAATACAAAGAAAAATGAAGCTACGGGTTCCAGAATTCGAAACATGCCAAGCTTGACCGATCGAGAAAACAAGTTCAACCGATCGAAAGACAGATTTTGCAAAATGTAATTAAAGCCCAACAACTCATTAAGCCCATTAAGTGTTTAGGGTTTCAAATCTAATTCTCTTAGTATTTAAAAGAAACTCTAAGGCACGTTTTGCTATGATTTTGGAGGTGCTCTTCTGGATCTAAAAGATACTGTGACTTGATCTCCTTTCAAAGTCACTAGCAGAATTCCATCTATACATCTTTAGAACTGATAGATTTGAAATTGCTACAACAAAATCATACATAACTAATGATTTAAAGTTTTGAGTGGGATCACAGAGTCACAACTGTAGGTGTTTATGTGCGACAAATTCAGATAGAAGAGTTCATGGATTTGGAGTTGTACATGGTCGTCTGAGTAAGTTTTACAAGAGGTAGTTTTAGATTTTAGGAAGAAAATCTACTGTAAACTTTCATTCTATCATAGTGAATTTGTTTACCTTGAGAATAGTTAAGTTAAATCATCTCTAGGTTTTTTATCTTAAAACTAGGCAGTTTCAGTGGTGATCATCATATCATTGTTTTGTTTACTTTTCCACACTTAGTGACATGATTGTTTGTGTTTAACCTAAATTTGAATAATAAATCTAAGTAACAACTTAGTTAATTAGTTAGGTTAAATAATCTGAATATACAGAATTCTAAACAGACAAACAAAAATTTACGAACCTTGTAAAGAGGAACTCGACCATCTGCTGGGACATTCGGACTCTTGAGACAGTTGCATTTTAAGGCTTCTTCATATTTCCCCTGTATATATAGGCATTAACGTTATGAACAACCAATAAAGATAGGAAGAATGCATGGCGATGTCCAATTTGCCCAAGTGATCACGTTTACCTAAAGCAATGAAACTTTTTTTTTGGTCCTTTCAATTTTTATTCATCCATTTTTTTAACCATTAGCTAGGATTAAACCCGCCTGGTTTCTTTCTTGCACTACTTTGTCTTGGGAAAGATAATGAATGCGATTATATGCTCACAGATAGTGTTCATAAAATAAACATAAAGATATTAGATTTAGCAATCATGTCTGTTAGGTTTTAAAGATTTAAGATTAAATGTTTAGAATTCTATTTTGTATTTGTTAGCAAACTGAGAACAAAACATGTCTAATTTATGTGTTAGGCATTTATCAAAGATGTGTGTTTCAAGCTTCAAGTTCGAGCTAACTGTAGAAAATGGAGTTGAGAATTTGCCAAGCTCGATCAATTGAAAATTAGATTTGAACGATCAAGAATCGCATAAATCAGATTCTGCAGAATTTTAAAACAAGGCCCAAGCCCATGAAAACATTTAGGGTTTCAATCCCTTGTCCACATGTAAAAGGAAAACTCTAGCTACGTTTTGAAGACCTTTGAAAGACTTGTGTGTGTTATTCCTTGTGAGATCTAAGAGATGTTGTATCTTCTAACTATACAAGCGTCTACTAGAGCAAGACCTACAATCAAGCATTGGTAGAACCTAGTTGCTGCTACAACGATCAACAAGTGAAGGTGATTTGAAACCTTTGAGTGGAAACTCAAATTCACAAGTGTGGGTACTTGTATTGCAATAAGTCTAAGAAGAGAAGGAATCTGTGGATTTGGAGCTTGTATGTAGTTGTGTCAGTAAGTTTAGCAATAGATTTAGGGCTAAATCTGATTGTAAAAATTTCGATTATCTTATAGTAGATTTGCTTTACCTTGAGGATAGTTAATTCAAATCCTCTCTAAGTTTTTACCTTGAAACTGTTAGTTTCATTACTTTTCTTAGGTCATCATATCGTGGTGTAGTTTACTTTCTGCTGCTTCGCATAATATGATTTATTATTATTTAACTTAAATCTGAATAATTAACCTAAATAATTACTTGGCTAATATATTAGATTAAACAATCTGCTTTAAGAGTCTAAACAAACAAACAATGTCAAAAAGAAATTACAGTTCTAAATGAGGATTCTTTGGCTGCTATAAAAAAAGCTCGTACTGATTTCTTCCTACCTAAGAATTTTAAAGTTAACTTCAACGAAAAAAGAAAGAAGACTAAAATATGAAAGTGCCACACTTTTTTTTCCATGCAGATTGTGCATAGGAAATCATTGCAGTTGCAGGCTGCCACACTATTTTATTGAAGAAATATTATACTATGGCATAGCTAGAATCTATATCTACAGTGTCTAGTAGTTTTTATACAAGGCAGATCAAATATTTTTTTTCTATTGTTAATTGTAATTTATTTTATAAAAATTATAATTAAGTGATTAAATTCACTATTTTGCAAAATTTTGAAATTGAAGTGTGATGTTCTTATGTAAAATTTTGAACTTTTATGTCATACCAGACACATAAGAACTTCAACCAATGCCATCTCCACATTGAATTCAGGCTCCGGATCACCCTGAACAGCCTTATATGCCTCTCGGAACTCCTTCACTATTTGATCACCCTTCCCAGATTTTATTAGCTGCATTGCCTCTCTCTACAACATTGTCATGAAGAAAAAGATAAATCATTCACCATAAGATAATCTGGCTAACAACCCTAGCTCGGTTGGTATCATGACATGGTTGAACACCATATGCATTAGGCCGATGTGCTAGGTGTACAAATATTGTGTTAGGAATACAATGTTGGATACAAATTACAAGATTAAAAAAAAAAAAAAAATTTATCACAAGAATGGGATTTATACTCAACCTTAAAAAAAAAAAAAAAAAAAAAAAAAAAAAAAACAAAAACAAAAACAAAAACAGTAAAACTGTCTACCAATTACTCCAAATCTCATTCTAATCTCATAAAAAGTGGAAAATTTTTGTGTTGTATACTACCTTTTACAAAAATAGGATTTATACTCACGATACTTCAAATGTAATCAACTCTTTAACAGTCAAAATTGAAGACAAAGACCGAACTTCAAAAGGTACAGATATAAGAATCTTTTCTTAAATTAGGACATTAGTCTCTATAAAGATAAGTTTTTATCATTTTTTGTGAGATGTAAAGATGGTAAAAAAGGCAACAAAAATTTTAAATGTTAATTTTTTTTTCTATATTAACTTTTACCCTAATTAATCACGTCCCTTGTTTCCTCTTTATTCTTCTTCTTTTGGAAACTAATTAGAAATATTACTACAGAAATTCATCAAACTTTTCCTTAGGGCTCAAATCGAGGCTCCCATGTTCTTCTAAACACTTAAAGTATGGACAAGTATTATCTGGCTCAATTTACCTAGTGGTCACCTTTCTTCTTATTTGTATAACAATGATATGGGTAGTTTTTTATTTTTATTTTTTGTTAATACACTGATACGGGTAGCTATTTTTAAGGCTGGCTACTAATTTAATTTGTCTTATATACCATTACCAATTAGAGTAACTGAGGAATAAAATTCAACCGTTTATAGTGGTTACACATATATATATAACCATCCAAAATGGCTTATAGGTTCTATGAGTTGAAAGAATATGGGTTGGTTAAGGTCATTTAGGCTTCATTTTTAATTTGATGAAATTGAGGCCCAAAAAAGCAACACTATACAGAACTTCTGTGTACATTAAGCACATAGAAGCACGAGCACAAGCTCGGCTACATGCCCCAAGAGTCTTGGGGAAATTATTACATACTCCTAGAGTATGTAATAATTCTCCAGAGTCTTGTAGATAGCTTAATTATTTGGTGATTTTTGGTGTTATCAGATGTGATATACCGGAATAGATATTGAGAAGAGAATGAGACCTGAATGGCTTTAACGTCTTTGGCTGAAGGCCTTTTAATAGTGCTCCACGGCCTGAACTTACTGGGCTCGGCTAGACGTGAAGACACGTATACAGTAGTATCGAAAAGTGATTGCAGTGCGACATTTCCACCCGCTGGGTAGATTATAGGTAGTTTCTTGAAAGATGAAGCACTTCGCTGATTTATAAGAGTACTCGCAATCGCATTGGCTTTTGGACTCATCGTACAACCTCTACTGATGACACCAAGAACACATGCCAATACAAGAGACACCCCTACGGCCCCTCTTACAATTTTGTTGTCACCACCAGCTTCTTCATTTGTTGAAGGTTCTGGAAATCTATTAATGGCACAAACAACGGGACTGAAGGCATGCCTAAGTGGACGCTGGTAGGAACTGTTAGGTAGTGAAAGAGAATAATGGTTAGAGCTAAAATTAGGGTTGGTTAACCTTGTAGCACTCAGAGGGGAAGAGATGCGTAGGGGCATGCTAGGCAGGGGATTATAGCGGAGGAAAAGCGTGGATTCCATAGACCTGTGTGTGCTTTCAGGAACTAGGAGGCTAGCATTGGAAGGGTCATGGTTATTAACAGTTAAAACACAGTGTTGAATATATTTTATCCGAGTTGGAAATAGCCATGACCCACACAAATTGCCTTTTAGGAGTTTAAGTAAGGTATCATTACATGCTTTGAACTGAAGTCTCAGGAATTAACGGGCAAGGTATCACTTTCAAGTCTATGTACTAGAACGAACGTGTTACTAATACGTACGAGAAGGATCTAGTCTTGCTTTAGTTCTTGCTTCTTCTGTATGAGAGGGACAAGTTTCTCATAGAGCCTTAAAAGATGCCTGAAGATGCATCTGTTTCTTTACCCACCTAGCAAGATTGTTATCAGAACCATTTTTTATCTCCTTTTCCACGCTAAAATTGCGGTCCAAGTTCACTTTCTCCCCCTCTGTGAATATCCAATGCTCTCTTTCTCACACAATTTTCATCATCAATCTTTCTCTTTACAAGTTCTCTTTCAACGTGTTGTTGGAGGAACATTCACTAATGCCAGGGTTGGCATTTAGTATAAGAGTACAAATTTGGTAAGGATAAAATGCAAAGTTCATATTTTATTCCATCTAATAAGAGTTTGTCATATTAGTTATTTTGTTTAAAATTTAATACATCCTATCACATCTAATTACATCTCAATAAACTCTCAATTGAATTGAATTTTCAGATGGATATTAAAATTGATTGGGTGTGATTATGCTTATTTTTAAAAAATTAGATTTTACACCACATCATTATAGATTTAATCTCTTAGTGTAATGCCTTGCTTGAAAACAATAAAATTTACTAGGGAAACAAAAAAACTCCTTTCTTCAAGCCTATCATACTATCTTAAAGATGGCTGAAAAAGTCTAAGGTTATTGTTGGTAAATTCATGACAACGTAATGCTTATTTGACTTATAACAATGAAAATTTAAATGCATGTCAAAGTCCAAGAATCAGCTCAAGTTTTGTAGTCTTTGGAGTCTCTAGAGTTTCAGAAAGTGGGTTCAGATTGTGCATGGTTGGGTGGTTGCCCCTCTCTGAACCCAATGATTTCACCAACTTGACCCTTCAAATCAACCACCCAAGACCCTTCTCTTCCAACCCAAAACCCATAAAAAAAAAACCTACATCTCGATCAACTCTTGATCAATTGAGATGTGATTTTCGATTGAATCTCAACCATGTCTCAATCAACTGAGAACAAAGAATCCTAATTCTCTTATAGGCCCATTAAGTTGGCTATCAAGTGAGATTTTTTTTTTTTTAAAGAATTTGAGTGTTGGGTATAAATGTGTGAGTAAAATTCCACATTGAATAGTGATATGAAAAATAAATTGTCAATATAACATAATTGAGCTCATACTCATGTTTTTCAAATAGTCAACAAAACTTTGTGTGCTTTACTTTTCCTAAACATCAATTTATATTGCAATTTGTTATTGTGGCTTGATTAACCGGAAATCCATTCATCATCATAATTGGTTGATTAACTAATTTGGCTTAAATTGATTTAATTTAATTAACGAGGTGTAACCGTAACTTCTCAGATGATATTCAAGCTAGATTAACACTAGGTTGGGCATTTATTCTTAAGTTCATCCTTGACCCTTGATGTCAATGGATCACTATCACTCGTTTAGTATCCCTTCGTATTTTGATAGAAATAATTGCGCATATTAGAAGAGTAGACCTCAACTCCTACTGCAGAATGGTTTACAGAATAGCTGGTTGTGGCGAATTTGAATGGTAAAGCCTTGAATGGCATTTTCGTAGCTGTTTGACATGAGGAATTTAATTAGGAGGTGCTCCAATGTGGAGATAGCTAAGGTTGCTTGGTCAATATTAGAGACCACTCTCTAATGCACAAAAGTTGTTAAAAGCTCCAAGCTTCAGATGCTAACTTTAAGTTTGAAAAAATGAGAATGGCTGAAGATGAATCCCTTAATAAGTACTAGTAAGTTTCCCATGCGATGCACGAATAATATTGTAATATTTTATGTAAGATAGTTTTGGAATATATTGTACATGTATTATAGCATAATTGTTATAGAATTTTATTGATAATAAGTTTATCATAAAAAGTAACAATTATAAATTGTACACACATATCCATTATAATTATTCAATTGAAGGAATGAGAAATATTAAAAAAAAAATACAACTTTGGAAAATATTATAGAATAAAAGTTGATATATATAGAATGCGTCTTTCTCTTTCTCTTTAATTCTAAAACAAAATACACATCCCTAACACCCACATTCAATTACGTCATTTACAAAACCCACAAATCCACAACGTCCAACCTTAACATCAAAATCATAATTGCCATTGTCACTTAATATAAAATTCAAACTCCCTTTCCTTGACTGTAGCCAACTCATACTTGTTAGGATTAGATGAAATAACAATGTTAAAGCTAGGTAGATGTCGTTGAAAGATTGAAGGTAAATGACATTGTTTTTGGTCTATGTGTATTTGACATGGGATGACACGAAGGGTTGTGTGTGTGTGTGTGTGTGTGTGTGTGTCTGTGTGTGTGTCTGTGTGTGTAAAGGGATAGAAGTGCAAGAAGTGAAAATGGTGAATTAAAATGCAAAGAGTTTTGTGTGTTTGTGTGAGGGATGAAAAATCTTGAAACATGCATGAACCAAATGATTGAAGGTAAATGACATCGTTTTTGGTCTATTTGTATTTAACATGGGATGACACAAAAGGCTATGTGTAGGTATATTTATTTTATATATATATAAAGGGGTAGAAGTGTAAGAAATGAAAATGGTGAATTAAAATGCAAAGAGTTTTCTATGTATGTATGAGAGATGAAAAGTCTTGAAACATTGTATTATCCTATGTAAGATGGTTTTGGAATATGTTGTATATGTATTATAGCATAATTGTTATAGAAGTGTAAGATGTGAAAATGGTGAATTAAAATGCAAAGAGTTTTGTGTGTATGTGTGAGAGATGAAAAATCTTAAAACATTGTAATATCTTATGTAAGATAGTTTTGGAATATGTTGTATATGTATTATAGCATAATTATTATAGAATTTTATTAGTAATAAGTTTATCATAAAAAATAACAATTATAAATTGCACACACATATCCATTATAATTATTCAATTAAAGGAATGAGAAATATATAAAAAAAAATTACAACTTTGGAGAGATATTATAGAATATGTAAAGTTGTGATTTACAAATTTGTATTGTGTTGTTGTGTTGGCTTTTATTCCGTGCCAAATTTGATTGCATTTTATTCAATCTTTTGTACCTTGTATTTGTTGTGGGAATTTATTGTAAGGGTTGTGTGATAGTGAAAGAGAGTGTGAAGACTCAAGCTATTAAAGAATGAAGTGTTTTCACGGGTAGATCGCGACTTAGCATCCCACGAAGTAACTCATGTGCCCTGCACATGCTGGAATGCAAAGAGTCAGGCCAGATGGAGACAGCTGTGTCTCGCGAGTATCTCGCGGGTAAGGCCTTCCTGCGAGACACCCGCAAGACATTCTGTTCTGCCAACCTTTCCAGTCTGATACACATTTTCTGTGCCTATACTATTTATACCCACAAATGTAAGAGAGAAAACCCTAGCTAAAACACTTGAGAGTTAGAAATTGTTCATCCAACAATTCTCTACACATTTTGTTTGTGGATTTTCCTCATCTCCCACCTTTCCATTTCCATACCATTGAGAGGTCAATAGCTCAAACACTTACCACACCTTTTAAGAGTGTCCAGTGAGTGTTTTTGGTGTTGATGGGAAGCATTGGAAGATGCCAAGGTTGGCGGATGCAACATGAAGCTTGTTGCGGGATTCGGAGAGCTAGACAAGACATGGTTCCGAGAAGCCTTGTTGAAGTAAGAGTTTGGAGGGCTTAGGTAAAGAGGGTAGATTAGGCTTGGAGGGTCTCTTGCTTACCCATGTATCCCAATTGATTGTCTAGTGGATCGATTACCGCTTGGAAGGCGGCGGAAAGGTTTTTCGTCAAGTTCTTCGGAATCCTCTTCAATAACACGTCTTGGTGTTATTTGTGTTTGCATCTCTCTTCCCTACTCTTGTTCATTTTATTTTACTACTATGTTGCATAAAATATGGATTAGAGTAGCTCTCTTGCATGTTTGCTTGCGTTTACACTATTCCGCACTTAGTATTAGGTTAGTGTAAGAACAACCAAGCCATAATTTGAATTGAGGGTCTAAACGAGCTCTAGTGTTTTCACACAATTTGAGCTTTCAGAATAAAAGTTGATATATATAGAATATGTCTTCTTCTTCTTTTTTTCTCCTTAATTCTAAAACAAAATACAAATCCCTAACACCCATATTCAATCACGTCATTTACAAAACCCACAAATCGACAACGTCCGATCTTAACATCAAAATTGTAATTGCCGTTGTCACTCAATATAACATTCAAGCTCCCTTTCCTTGACTGTAGCCAACTCATACCGATTAGGATTAGATGAAACAACAATGTTAGAGCTAGGTAGATGTCATTGAAAGATTAAAGGTAAATAATATTGTTTTTGGTCTATGTGTATTTAATATGGGATGGCATGATGGGCTATGTATAGGTATATATATATATATATATATATATATATATAAGAAGTAGAAGTGCAAGAAGTGAAAATGATGAATTAAAATGCAAAGAGTTTTGTATGTATGTGTAAGGGATGAAAAGTCTTGAAACATGAACCAAATGATACATCGTCAAAAAATTAAAGGTAAATGACATCGGTTTTGGTCTATGTGTAGGTATATATATATATATAAAGGGGTAGAAGTGTAAGAAGTGAAAATGGTGAATTAAAATGCAAAGAGTTTTGTGTGTATGTGTGAGGAATGAAAAGTCTTGAAACGTTGAACCAAATGAAATGAAAAGTCAATATTTAATTTATTCTTATCTCTGATGTGGCATTTGAGAATATTTCAATTCTCTTTGCATAGAATGTACCACTTGGCAAAACCTCATGCACTTTCACATAAGATCTCTACTTTTATATATATATATATATATATATATATATATATTGATTATGCAAATATTAATAATATAGTCAATTTCACATTTAACATAGGAGAAATCATAGGGGAACCAAGTATTGTTAGAAGATCATGAGATCTCTACCTGAGTGTTTTAGTCCTAATATAATATCCATTAAAGAAAGTAAGGATCTAGACACCATTAGGTTGAAGAATTAATGGGATTTTTACAAACATATGAACAAACCTCGCCCTAGAATAGTAAGGACCTCCATTATTATTATTATTATTTTATTTTTTTTGAGAAACAAACATACTCATACAACAGAAGGAACGGGATTCTAACATAAATGCACAACATATCATAATCTTACCTTTTAATTTTTAACCGTTATTCATAATGTTAATATTAAATTATGCTTCCTCTATGCATTATAGTCATAAGAGGCAGAGTTAAAAGTTTTTTTTTTTTTTTTTTCAAAGGGGCCAAGCTAGATATAACACAATCAAATAAAAAAAATTATTAAATAAATTACCTTTAACTCAATAAAATTGTATGTACTAGATGGTGTTAAAACCATTTATAAAATAATTAATCATGAAGTAAATTTTTAAGCAGTTTGTTTTTTGTATACACAGTTAAACAATAATGTCCGAAAAAAGTAATATCTCTTTTTTTAGGTTCACATCATTGAGCCTTGAAATGGGTCCAACATTTGAAATTCAGAATTTTGGATAGAGGGTGTAGGGATAAAGGCCTAGAATGACATGTTGGGCCTTAGGCCTTTGTCCGGGACAGCTGAATTGTCCGAGGAGAAGCAAGTAGTTATTAGGATTCCCCAGTGAAAGACTTATAAATGAGGGACGAATGGAAGGTGATCCGAGGAGAAGCTCCTCCTCGGATATGATGAAGGCAGCTTAAGCACGTATTCCAGCAATTAAAGCAACCCTCCAAGAAGCTCCAGTGATAGGAACGTGTCTCATAAACGTGCAAGAAGGAAGGAAACTCAAAAGTATCTAAGGGAAAGCTGCTACCACCGCATTAAATGCACTACAACTACTTTTCTAGCCGCATTTATGTAGAGGAGACCTCTGAACAGTGTTGTCTCGGCGAACGCAACTCACAAAAAGCCAAAGAGGGTGTCTGATGGGACAGGTACTCAAGTAAGGGCTCAGATGATCAATAAGTGTAGGATCAAGATGGACCAAGGAGGGTTATATAACATGAAAAACCCTCCATGGGAAAGGAGGAGAGAAAACGGTAGACAAATCTGTAATAGAGCTTTAAGAGTAAAATATTTAAGAATTAATGTCCTTGGACCAATCCAAGAATGTTATTCATTAACAAACCTCTATTATCTTTATTTTTTTAGCATCAAAACTTGTTTTCTCTATTATCTGGTTCACATAACCCATTCTCTACAAATTTATTGTTTTGGGCTTAAGTCCATATACCCGTTAGGTTAGGAGTCTAAATTAGTTCCCTACAATTGGCGCCATCTGTGAGAAAGGAATACTTGGGTATTGGTGAGTTTAACGTTCAACCATGGTAGGTTCAGATCTACGAGAGGCAAAATCCATAAGATCCCAAAGTCAAAATCCTTTCATGAACCTTGAGTGGAGAAGGGATCGAGAGCGGAGTGTGCATAGTACTCGGACCAGAAGAAGCCAGTCACGGGGAAAAGGTCATCTCTCTCAAGAAGAGAATATCAGAGCACTGCAACTGGAAGTTGACCAGTTGAAGAGAACGTTGCGCCATGCACAGCGAAGGCAAGTCTCCTCTAGCCCGGACACCTCCCCTAACGATGAAAAGGATGGTAGCTACAGACCAAGGTCAAAGACCCCGCCCAATGAGTCTTTCTCCTACGAAGAGGAGCACCACCACAAATGTAGGCATAAGAGCCCCCCTCAAAAAGGTGTGGGAAACGACGTTATGGGCAAGGCGTTGGATCAAATCTCTAGGTTGCCTTTTATATGGAGAATTGAGCAAGCAGAACTCCCCTAGCAGTTCACTCAGCCTGCGTTTACCATGTATAATGGCAAGACAGACCCCGTAGAGTATGTGAGCCACTTCAATCAGGGAATGACCATCCATTCCAAAGATGAAGTCCTAATGTGCAAGGTCTTTCCATCCAGCCTAGGACCTGTAGCAATGAGATGGTTTTGACAGCTTGAAGGCCGATTCCATAAACTCCTTTAAGGAGCTTATCCAAACATTTGGTTCTCGCTTCATCACCTGCAACAGAGTCCTTCGACCCCTGTCTTCCCTACTATCCTTGAGTATGAAAGAGGGAGAGACCCTGAAAATATACTCGGACAAATATTGGGAGATGTACAATGAGATGGATGGTAACTTTGAAGACATCGCCATCAGTACCTTTAAGAGCGGCCTCTCGACCGAGCATGGCTTAAGTATGTCCTTAACGGGAAAACCTGTCACCAATCTACGCCAACTCATGGACTGTATTGACAAGTATAAGAGGATCGAGGAATACCAGCAAATGGGTAAAGGAAAGGATAAAGTTATCCCTTAGGATAGGAAGGATTTCAGGTTAGACTGATACAGTAATAATTGGTCACAAAGAGATTTTGTTGGTCAGTCAGGACCTACCAACACTCAGGCGGTCAATGTAGTGTTCTGCGAACCAGTTTACCAGGTTCTAGAGAAGGTTAAGAATGAACTGTTCTTCAAATGGCCAAACAAGATGTCTGGAAATCCCTTGAGACAAAACCAGAACCTTTATTGCCAGTACCATCAGGACCAAAGGCACACTACAGAATTTTGTAGGAATTTGTGGGACCATTTGGATCAGCTAGTCTGATAAGGGAAGTTGACACATCTGTTGCATCACACCAATAGCCGAGGGGGCCAAACAAATTCGGAACCCAGGAGGGATGATTCTTCAAGACCGCCTTTAGGAACAATCAATGTCATCTTCATTGCTCTCGGTAAGACCGATTCTTGTCCCTCCAGAGTAATGTCCATAGCTCGGCTTCCTACTAAGAGCAATAATTCGAAGCCTAAAAGAGCCGAAATGGAAACTTGACCAGTTCTAGGCTTCTTAGATGAGGATAAGATCAGAACCATTCAACCCCACGATGATGCTCTGGTGCTCACATTCAGGAGAGGAGGGTATGATGTAAAGAGAGTGTTAGTAGACCAGGGTAACGCTGTCGAGGTCATGTACCCCAACCTGTATAAGGGGCTGAGGTTAAAATCTGAGGACCTGACAACCTAAAATTCCCCTCTGATTAGTTTCAAAGGGAAGACAGTTATTCCAAAGGGTCAGATCAGACTACCCATACAAACTGGTTCAAAAGTGGTGGAAGTAAACTTCATCGTAGTGGATGCCTATTTCCCCTACACGGTTATTATGGCCAGACCCTGGCTCCATGCTTTGGAAACCATTTCATCCACCCTACACCAGAAAGTAAAATACCTCTTGGGGGGCTACGTCAAAGAAATTATGGGGAATCAACCTGGCTCAACAATGCCTTATGGCCGCCATCTCATGGCAGCACGAAACTAGCTCCTCGACCACTGCCGAAAAGGACTTATAGCAAACAAAAACTCCAGAGTCGCCATCCCATGGACCAGCCGAAAAGCCCAAATACAAGGATTTGGAAAAATTTGTCATAGGTGGTGATTTGGAGAAGTTCTTTCAGGTCGATGCTCAACTACCCCCTCAAAAGAAAAAGGAGCTGTTGGTATTCCTTAAAAGAAACATTGATGTGTTTGCATGGGACACTTATGAGGCTCCGGGGGTGAATCAAGATTTTATCTGCCATTATTTGAATGTTAACCCATCCATTATTCTTAAGAAGCAGCCACCTCGGCGCCTATCCAAAGAACATATAGACGCTGTGAGGGAAGAGGTGATGAAGCTTAAAAAGGCAAGGGCTATCAAGGAGGTCTTTTACCCCAAATGGTTGTCCATTATCGTAGTAGTGAAGAAGAGCGGGAAGTGGTGAGTATGTGTGGACTTCACGAACTTGAATAAGGCCTACTCGAAAGATCCCTTCCTTATGCCACGAATAGACCAATTGGTAGATGCAACGGTAGGCCATCCTCGGATGAGTTTCTTAGACGCCTTTCAAGGGTATCATCAGATACCACTCGCCTTGGACGATCAAGAAAAAACAGAGTTTGTCACTCCCATTGGAAACTACCACTATAAGGTGATACTATTTGGCTTAAAGAAAGCAGAGTCAACCTATCAAAGGATGATGACAAGAATGTTTGAACCCCAGTTGGGCAAAAGTATCGAGGTCTACATAGACGACATGGTGGTGAAGAGTAAGGTGATGTCCAAGCTCGTTACAGACCTCGGAAGCATCTTTGAAATCCTGAGGAAACATAGGTTGCGCCTAAACGCTTCTAATTGCTCATTTGGTATCGGATCAGGCAAGTTCTTGGGATACATGGTGACTTATCAGGGTATTGAGGTCAACCCCGATTAAATCAAAGCCATTAATAGTTTACAACCACCCCGGAATCCCAAAGAGGTCCAGAAACTTACTAAAATGGCTGCCACCCTGAACCGGTTTATTTCTTGGTCAACGGATAGGTGCAGACCTTTCTTCCTCTTGATGAAAAGGTGGAAATGATTTGAATGGACCAAAGAGTGTGAATTGGCTTTCCAACAACTTAAAGAATATCTATCGCGGCCACCTATCATGTCTAGTCCTGAGGTCGATGAGGTCCTATTCGCATACATCGCCATGGCCCTTCACGTTGTAAGTTTGGTATTGCTACAAGTTGACAATGGCGTACAACAGTCAATTTACTATATAAGCAAATCATTACATGAGGCCGAGGTCCAGTATCTACCACTAGAAAAGGCAGTCTTGGTGGTGGTGCTTGGCACACGAAAGCTTCCCCATTACTTCCAAGCACATACAGTTATCATTCTGACTCAACTCCCACTCAAAGCTATACTTCGAAGTGTTGATTACATAGGGAGGATTCCTAAATGGGACACGATCCTAGGGGTTTTTGATATCAAGTACATGCCTCGTACTTCTGTCAAGGGCTAGGTCCTCGCGGACCTGGTGGCTAAGCACAACACATGGATGGAAAATCAATTGGCATGATCTCCCAATAGGACCCACTATCCTGGAAAGTGTATGTCGATGGCGTAGCAAACCAAAAGGGGTCCAGGGTAGGAATAGTATTAATATCCCCCGAGAAAATCACTATTGAGAAGTCGCTAAAACTGGGATTCTCGGCCACAAATAACGAGGCTGAATATGAGGCCTTGCTAATGGGAATGACCATAGTTCAGAAAATGGGCTAGAAAGTGATAAAGATGTTCTCGGACTCAAGATTAGTCGTTGGCCAAGTAAAAGGATAATTTAAGGCGATGGACGAAAGAATGCAGAGGTACTTAAGTCAGGTGGGACACCTATGGTCAAGATTTGAATCTTTCAATTTGTTACACATCCCTAGAAGTGGAAACACCCATGTTGACTCCCTGGCCACACTTGCCACCTCCTCGGCACAAGGTCTTCTTCGAGTCATCCTTGTGGAAGATTTGTACAAACCCGCGGTGGAGAAAGAAATGGTCCATGTTCACCAAGTCAAGGTGGGGCCTAGCTAGATAGACCCCATAATATCATTCTTGAAGGACGACATTCTGCCTAAGGAAAAATCAGAAGCAATAAAGGTGCGAAGGAAGGCTCCTCGATTCTGGTTATCCGAGGACCAAAAGTTATACAAACGCTCGGTTTTCCGGGCCCTACCTGTTGTGCATACACCTGAGGCAACGAAATTACTACTAGAGGAGTTACACGAGGGATTTACGGGAGCCATACCAGATGTAGATTTTTGGCACATAGGGTCATCACTTAAGACTACTGGTGGCCAAAAATACAAAAGGAAGCATAGAAATATGTAAGGAAATGTTATCAATGTCAAAGGTTCATGCCCAACATGCATCAACCAGGAGGAGTCTTTAATCCTCTATCCAGCCTTTGGTCGTTCGCGTAATGGGGCTTAGACATTGTAGGACTTTTCCCCAAAGTAACAGGAAACAAGAGATACTTGCTAGTCAGCATAGACTACTTCACTAAATGGGTTGAAATCGAGCCCTTGGCAAACATCAAGGAGAAGCTCCTCCTCGAATATGATGAAGACAGCTCAAGCACGTATTTCAGCAACTAAGGCAACCCTCCAAGAAACTCTAGTGATAGGAACGTGTCTCATAAACGTGCAAGAAGGAAGAAAACTAAAAAATATCTAAGGAAAAGCTGCTACCACCACATTAAATGCACTACAACTACTTTTCTGACCGCATTTATGTGGAGGTGACTTCTGAACAGTGCTGCCTTGACGAACGCAACTCACAGAAAGCCAAAAAGGGTGTCTGATGGGATAAGTACTCAAGTAAGGGTTTAGATGATCAATAAGTGTAGGATCAAGATGAACCAAGGAGGGCTATATAACATGAAAAACCCTCCATGGGAGAGGAGGAGAGAAAACGGTAGACAAATCTGTAATAGAGCTTTAAGAGTAAAATATTTAAGAATCAGTGTCCTCGGACCAATCCAAGAACGTTATTCCTTAACAAACCTCTGTTATCTTTCTCTTTTTAGCATCAAAACCTATTTTTTCTATTATCTGGTTCACATAAGCCCGGTTTTCCAACCCATTCTCTATAAATTTATTATTTTAGGCTTAAGTCCATATACCCGTTAGGCTAGGAGTCTAAATCAATTCCATATAGAGGGATTAGGATTGAGCAATAGTTTTCAATACTTGAACATTTTTTTTCTATTAAAATATGTGCCAATCGTGGATGGTTTCCCCCATTAAAATTATATCAAATTTTAAAAATAAATTGAATATTAAATTTTATAAATTAATTTCATAACCAATTTTTTCATTAAAAAAAGTGCGGATTAGTCTTTATGTGCAATCAAATAATAATAATAATAATAATAATAATAATAATATATATATATATATATATGGGTTTGGTTCAAGTTACACATGGTGTAACTCTAAGTAATATTACACCACTCAATAACTTATTATTGAATTCATATTTTGAAAATCCAACCGTTGAATTACATGTTTTATATGTTCTTAACATGTATGCCAAATTTCATGTCAATCAAATATAATTTACCATTCAAACCACAAACTAATCTTTTATGCATTATTTCAAACTACAAAAACTTGAATTTAAATAATTGATTGATGACATGGCTATTGATCTTTGATCACCTTGAAATTTTGCACGCATGGAGAATATACAAAGATAATGTAATCTAAGGGTGGATTTGTCAAAATTTGCATCCAATTAAAAACTATTGGTTGGTGTAACATTATTTAGAGTTACACCAGGTATAACTTGAACCTAACCCTATATATATATATAGAAACACAATTTAATTACTTAAACCTCTATCTAATCAAGAAACAAATAGTAAACTAGTGCTATATTTTAAACATAATATAAAACAGTAGAACAAAAAGGAGGTGCAAGATGCAAAGTGGTACAAACCACTCTTACAGAGAGATTAATTTCGGCAAAAACAAAAGCAAACCAGAGAGATACACGGATAACACACTGCTAGCTGATCCTTAACTAGAGGTGGGAGCGGAGAAGAGCGGACGACAAATTAATATATATTTTGGGTTTATCTTAACAAATTTTAAGACTTGAGGGAAGAAAACAAATATATAATAGGGTATTAAAGTATTAAACCAATATTTTTTTTCCTCTCAAATTTTAGAGGGGCTGATCATAAGTTAATTTACATATAATTTAGGTATAATTTAATTTATCATTTTGTTAAAGTTACAAATGAAATTTTCGAAAGGTCAAGGGAGGCCATGGTCCCCATAGCTCTACCTCTGATGGTCATTTATACTTTTTCTTTAAAAATAAAAAGAAATGATATAATTATACAAAGAAATTAGTGCATATTTTTTTTTCAAAAAGAAACGCAATGAAATATCCAAAACGCTTTTCTTGCTGCAACCAACTTGCTACGGTTCTGCTCACCTTGCATATATGAAAAAATAAGGTGAGCTAATTGGGAGGAAAAAGGGGTAATTCTGATTCAATTTTAACAATCCTTGCGAATTTTTTCCACGTCATTGCATTTTCCTTTTCATCCAACATAGTATATATAATACCCTGTAAGAGTAGAAATAAAAGAACCATCATGTTGCAAATAAAAGAACCATGGTTTTGATAATTGCCATGCTAATTTCTTTTTTTCTTTTTCTTTTTTTAATTATTAAATATTGAAGTCTTCATTTGTCAAACTACGAAGTGGGAGAACCCATAGCCAGACATTTCAAAAATTCTCTTTTTTAATAGTAACTGTTTTTTCTAATTATTTTATAATATTCTTGATAAAATGAAATTTACGAACCTTGTAAAGAGGAACTCGAGCCTCTGATTTGATAGACGACGATTTTTTGAGATTGAGACAGTTGCATTTTATGGCTTCTTCTTATCTTCCCTGTATAAAGCAGACACGAACAATATGAACAGCGAATTTGACTGATGCAGACTGTGCATGTAAAGTCATAGGGTACATTATCAGTATTGTTCCACATTATTTTATTGCAGAATTTTACTATGGCATTGACATGATAGCCGTGGTGCATGGTTAGAAGTAGAACCAATATCAACAATTTATAGTTATTATTGTACAAAGCAAAGCAATTACTATTTTTCTATTGTTAGGAATCTGACTTCCATTACAAAGGGACGCCAAAGGGATAAATATCAAGGTTTTGAAACCTGAACCGGACCATACGGTCCAACTGGAAAAATCTCCAACTGCTTATTTTTGCGGTTCTTTTAGCCTCAAGAACCGTTCTATGAGAAAAAGAATAGGGACCCATGCGAACTGTGGTCGGACCTCACGGTT